>NC_053035.3:96625381-96928411 GCF_002575655.3 Aegilops tauschii subsp. strangulata | reverse complement strand
AAGTCGAGAACACTCGAGTAGAAAAGAGGAACGGCGAATATGACGAGAATCAAAAGGTCAAGGAACAAGATAGACTCTGAAACCACTCCGGTTAGAACAAGATAGAAAAGGAATAATAACGAAGGAATTTAGGCAACACTCCGGCTGAACATGGAAAGAATAGAACATGAACTTGGCAAGATTGAACGATACTTGATGAGAGGAACAACACAACTCCTTCGGAAGAATTGAAAGAGTGGGATGAAAAGAACGGAGAAGAAAATGACAACTTGTACCACAATTGAGTTTGAAAGCATCCTTAGACGGAAGGATTGAACGGAGTTGTTGGAAATTCAACAACAAAAGAACAAGCTTGTTGTGGGCTTATGGAAAACATCCCAACCTTATGAGGTGTTAACCGGCCACAAACGAAAATGATTGAATAGCTGAGAAGACGAAGAAATGCAAAACTCCACTTCAAAAGAATACGGAGAATTAATTGCACTTCGAGATGCAAGAAGAAAGATACTTGCGCTCGTCCAACAAGAATCTTGATGAACACTTGAAGAAACAATTAAATCCTGCTGAACCACCATGAAGAACTCAGGTACAAATGGATGATGAGATAAAATTGAAGGATGAAACGAATAGGTTAAAGCCTTGCGATGATTTAGATGGAGCTTCGCGATGAGACAAGCTAGAAAAAACTTGGAACTCCGGAAAATAAAAGATGAACAACTTAGAACCAAGAGATTATTCATCAAGAAAAATCTCCGAAGGAAAGGAATTTCTTGACCACGATGAAATGAGAATAAGAATTATGTTATGCTTATCCTTCATCAAATTTAATTGATGACAAATGGATTTGGCATGCAACTTATTCTTCTTGAAAAGAAGTGAAGAGAGATATAGCGCAAACTTGAGAAGGTCTTCATGAACCACCGGTAGGATTGGAAAGAATGAATGACTTGATATGATAACAGCGGAAAAGGAATCTTCAATGAACCACCGTGAAAATGAAAACGAACGAAGAGAAGAGAACGAATCGCCGAAAAGAATTAGAAAATGAATGAAGATACTTGAGTGAATCAAGATGCATGAGAACGATGAGATCGCGAACTGATTAAAGAATGCTCGAATGAAGCACCGGTACAATTATGAGAACGAGCGAAGCTGAAAACTTGGAACGAAGAAATATTCTGAAATGGTGGCCTCCGGATAAATGAAACAGAAAAGCAACTCCTGAAATACTCCGAATGGGTAAGAAAAGAATTGTATGGTTGGAAACAATTTGAGGATAGCAACAAGCTAGCACCACGAATCTCCGAGAGAGCGGACAAGATTTAGGGGAAACTTTTCTTCGGTCTTCAAATGTTGAGAATGATGACTAGAAACACCACCAAAATTGTTGAGATACACCGGGAGAATGAAAAGAGAAGAGGTTGAGGCAACAATGAAGATAATTTGAAATCGATCTTGGAAAAGCATTTGACTGATGAAATTCATTCTTACGCCAAACTTCAAAAGAATTAAAGAACAAATCCGGAAAAATTAGAAGAGTCAGGTAAGATCATGGGAAAAGACCTGTGGGTAAGGGCCCACTAAAATAAAACACAACTGGAAAGGATTGTTGAATGAGAAATGATGCACCGAAACAATTGATAGACTTGAATGAGGTGACAACCTCAAAATAATTGAATGCATACACGAATCTTCTGAGATGTCTTCATCACTCCGGAACGATTAAATAGCGAGAGGCGAACATGCAAAGGAAGCACTTGAGTCGAGGAAAGGAATATGATCAACAACGAAAAACTTTAGTTGGATCCACCAGAAAGAAAACGAGATGAACAATGATTAACTTAGAAAAGAATTCACCGGTTGAGACAATTGAGGAAAGAATGAAGAGGCTCCGCACGGATGAAATTGATGCTCGAATAAGGGCTCAGACTCCGGGAATAAAAGGGTGGGAGGGCGGGTAAAACAAAGGCAACTAGGAACGGGAAACCGACGAATAACTTGAAGAGAAAAAACACCGGTTGAGATAAATGAGGAAAAAATGCAAAGGCTTCACACAAGTAGTATGGATACTCTATTAAGGACTCCAGCTTCAAGAAGAAAAAGGGTGGGCGGGTGGGAAAAGGAAACAACTTCATACGGGGTAACAATGTCGGTTGAGAAAGAACTGAGGACTGATCTCGCAAAAGATAACGAGAATTGAATGACTCAAAGAGAAGTGCGCCGGATGAAAAGAGCTGACATCGCAACAAACAAAACTAACCACGTGATCCTAAAAAAATTGAAGGGGAAGAGGAGTAATGTCAAATCACCTACGTCAAGATTTGTCACCAGAGCGACGAAGGGGCAGAGGAGTAAAAAGAATTCCTACTCTCTGATACGTCAATTTTGCATCATGCTTTTATATCAATATTTATTGCATTATGGGCTATTATTACACATTATGTCACAATACTTATGCCTTTTCTCTCTTATTTTACAAGGTTTACATGAAGAGGGAGAATGCCGGTAGCTGGAATTCTGGGCTGGAAAGGGAGCAAATATTAGAGACCTATTCTGCACAACTCCAAAAGTCCTAAAACTCCACGAAAGTAAGTTTTGGAATATATTAAAAATATTGGGTGAAGAAAGCACCAGAGGGGGGCCACCCACTGTCCACGAGGGTGGAGGGCGCGCCCTGCCCCTAGGCGCGCCCCCTGCCTCATGGGCCACCTGGCAGCCCCCCGATGCCCATTTTCTGGTATAAGGTGTCTTTTTCCCTGGAACAAAAAATCATATGGAAGCTTTCGGGACGAAGCGCCGCCGTGTCAAGGCGGAACCTGGCGAAACCAATCTAGGGCTCCGGCGGAGCTGTTCTGCCGGGGAAACATCCCTCCGGGAGGGGGAAATCGTCATCACCATCGATCCTCTCATTGGGAGGGGGCCAATCTTCATCAACATCTTCACCAGCACCATCTCCTCTCAAACCCTAGTTCATCTCTTGTATCCGATCTTTGTCTCAAAACCTCAGATTGGTACCTGTGGGTTGCTAGTAGTGTTGATTACTCCTTGTAGTTGATGCTAGTTGGTTTATTCGGTGGAAGATCATATGTTCAGATCCTTTATGCATATTAATACCCCTCTGATTATGAACATGAATATGATTTGTGAGTAGTTACGTTTGTTACTGAGGACATGGGAGAAGTCTTGTTATAAGTAGTCATGTGAATTTGGTATTCGTTCGATATTTTGATGAGATGTATGTTGTCTTTACTCTAGTGGTGTTATGTGAACGTCGACTACATGACACTTCACCATTGTTTGGGTCTAGGGGAAGGCATTGGGAAGTAATAAGTAGATGATGGGTTGCTAGAGTGACAGAAGCTTAAACCCTAGTTTATGCATTGCTTCGTGAGGGGCTCATTTGGATCCACATGTTTCATGCTATGGTTAGGTTTACCTTAATTCTTCTTTCATAGTTGCGGATGCTTGCGAGAGGGGTTAATCATAAGTGGGATGCTTGTCCAAGGAAGGGCAGTACCCAAGCACCGGTCCACCCACATATCAAATTATCAAAGTAACGAACGCGAATCATATGAGCATGATGAAAACTAGCTTGACGATAATTCCCATGTGTCCTCGGGAGCATTTTCCTTTATATAAGAGTTTGTCCAGGCTTGTCCTTTGCTACAAAAAGGATTGGGCCACCTTGCTGCACCTAGTTTACTTTTGTTACTTGTTACCCGTTACAAATTACCTTAACACAAAACTATCTGTTACCGATAATTTCAGTGCTTGCAGAGAATACCTTACTGAAAACTGCTTATCATTTCCTTCTGCTCCTCATTGGGTTCAACACTCTTACTTATCGAAAGGACTATGATAGATCCCCTATACTTGTGGGTCATCAAGACTCTTTTCTGGCACCGTTAACGGGGAGTGAAGCGCCTTTGGTAGGTGGAATTTGGTAAGGAAAAATTTATATAGTGTGCTGAAATTTACTATCACTTGTTACTATGGAAAATAATCCTTTGAGGGGCTTGTTCGGGGTATCTTCACCCCGACCAGTAGAGCAAAGAGTTGCTCCTCAACCTACTGAACCTACTGAAAATGTTTACTTTGAAATTCCTTCGGGTATGATAGAGAAACTGCTAGCTAATCCTTTTACAGGAGATGGAACATTACATCCCGATTTGCACCTAATCTATGTGGATGAAGTTTGTGGATTATTTAGGCTTGCAGGTATGCCCGAGGATGTTATCAAGAAGAAGGTCTTCCCTTTATCTTTGAAGGGAAAGTCATTGACATGGTTTAGGCTATGTGATGATATTGGATCATGGAACTAAAACCGATTGAAATTGGAATTTCATCAGAAGTTTTACCCTATGCATCTGGTTCATCGTGATCATAATTATATATATAATTTTTGGCCTCACGAAGGAGAAAGTATCGCTCAAGCTTGGGGGAGGCCTAATTCAATGTTATATTCATGCCCCAATCATGAGCTCTCAAGAGAAATTATTATTCAAATTTTTTATGCTCGGCTTTCTCTCAATAATCGCTCCATGCTCGATACTTCTTGTACTGGTTCTTTTATGATGAAGACTATTGAATTCAGATGGGATTCATTGGAAAGAATTAAATGCAACTCTGAAGATTGGGAACTCGACGAAGGTAAGGAGTCAGGTATAACACCTAAGTTTGATTGTGTTAAATCTTTTATGGATACCGATGTTTTTCATGAATTTAGCACTAAATATGGACTTGACTCTGAGATAGTAGCTTCTTTCTGTGAATCATTTGCTACTCATGTTGATCTCCCTAAGGCGAAGTGGTTTAAATATCATCCTCCCATTGAAGTAAAAGTAGTTGAACCTATTAAAGTTGAAGAAAAGACTATCACTTATAATGTTGATCCTATTGTTCCTACCGCTTATATTGAGAAACCACCTTTCCCTGTTAGAATAAAGGATCATGCTAAAGCTTCAACTGTGGTTCATAAGAGTAATGCTAGAACATCTACACCCTCTGAGCAAATTAAAGTTGAACCTATTATTGCTATGGTTAAGGATCTCTTGGTCGATAATATTGATGGGCATGTTATTTACTTCTGTAATGAAGCTGCTAGAATTGCTAGACCTGATACTAAAAATAACCATAGACCTGTTGTCGGCATGCCTGTTGTTTCTGTTAAAATAGGAGATCATTGTTATCATGGCTTATGTGATATGGGTGCTAGTGCGAGTGCAATACCTCATTCCTTATACAAAAGAAATTATGCATGATATTGCACCTGCTGAGATAGAAGATATTGATGTTACAATTAAGCTTGCCAATAGAGATACTGTTTCACCAGTTGGGATTGTTAGAGATGTTGAAATCTTGTGTGGGAAAGTTAAATATCCTACTGATTTTCTTGTTCTTGGTTCCCCACAAGATGACTTTTGCCCCATTATATTTGGTAGACCCTTCTTGAATACTGTTAATGCTAGGATACATTGCGAAAAGGATATTGTTATTGTTGGTTTAGGGGGTATGTCTCATGATTTTAATTTTGCTAAATTTCATAGACAACCCCCTGATAAAGAATTGCCTAGCGAAGATGAAATTATTGGTCATGCTTCTATTGTCGTGCCTCCTAATGATCCTTTAGAACAATATTTCCTAAACCATGAAAATGATATGTTTATGAATGAAAGAAGGGATATAGATGAAGTATTCTTTAAACAGGGACCTATTTTGAAACACAACTTGCCTGTTGAAATTCTAGGGGATCCTCCTCCACCCAAGGGTGATCCCGTGTTTGAACTTAAACCATTACCTGATACTCTTAAATATGTTTATCTTGATGAAAAGAAGATATATCCTGTTATTATTAGTGCTAACCTTTCAGAGCAGGAAGAAGAGAAATTATTGAAAACTCTGGAGAAGCACCGTGCTGCTATTGGATATACTCTTGATGATCTTAAGGGCATTAGTCCCACTCTATGCCAGCACAAAATAAAATTGGAGAAAGACACTAAACCGGTTGTTGATCACCAACGATGGTTAAATCCTAAGATGAAAGAAGTGGTAAGAAATGAAATACTAAAGCTTCTGGAGGCAAGTATAATTCATCCCGTTGCTGATAGTCAGTGGGTAAGTCATGTCCATTGTGTCCCTAAGAAGGGAGGTATTACTGTTGTTCCTAACGATAAAGATGAATTGATCCCACAAAGAATTGTTACAGGTTATAGAATGGTATTTCCGCAAATTAAATAAAGCTACTAGAAAGGATCATTACCCTTTACCTTTTATTGATCAAATGCTAGAAAGATTATCTAAACATACACATTTTTGCTTTCTAGATGGTTATTCTGGTTTCTCTCAAATACATGTGTCTAAAGAGGATCAGGATAAGACCACTTTTACCTGCCCTTTCGCTACCTTTGCTTATAGACGGATGCCTTTTGGTTTATGTAATGCACCTGCTACCTTTCGAAGATGTATGACTGCTATATTCTCTGACTTTTGTGCAAAGATTGTTGAGGTTTTCATGGATGATTTCTCCGTGTATGGAACTTCATTTGATGATTGCTTAAGAAACCTTGACCGAGTCTTGCAGAGATGTGAATAAAATAATCTTGTCTTGAATTGGGAGAAGTGCCACTTTATGGTAAATGAAGGTATTGTCTTGGGGCATAAAATTTCTGAAAGAGGTATTGAAGTTGATAAAGCCAAAGTTGATGCTATTGAAAATATGCCGTGTCCTAAGGACATCAAAGGTATAAGAAGTTTCCTTGGTCATGCCATTTTTTATAGGAGGTTCATTAAAGACTTCTCAAAAATTTCTAGGCCTCTGACTAATCTCTTACAAAAATATGTTCATTTTGTCTTTGATGATGATTGTGTAGAAGCATTTGAAATACTTAAGAAAGCCTTGATTTCTGCACCTATTGTTCAGCCACCTAATTGGAATTTACCCTTTGAAATTGTGTGTGATGCTAGTGATTATGTTGTAGGTGTTGTTCTAGGATAAAGAGTTGATAAGAAATTAAATGTTATCCAATATGCTAGTAAAACTCTAGACGGTGCCCAAAGAAATTATGCTACTCTTGAAAAAGAATTTTTGGCAGTTGTATTTGCTTGTGATAAGTTCAGACCTTATATTGTTGATTCAAAAGTAACTTTTCACACTAATCATGCTGCTATTAAATATCTTATGGAAAAGAAAGATGCCAAACCTAGACTTATTAGATGGGTTCTCTTGCTACAAGAATTTGATTTGCATATTATTGATAGAAAGGAAGCTGGGAACCCCGTTGCAGACAACTTGTCTAGGTTAGAGAATGTTCTTGATGACCCGCTACCTATTGATGATAGCTTCCCTGATGAACAATTAGCTGTCATAAATGCTTCTCGTACTGCTCCATGGTATGTTGATTATGCCAATTACATTGTTGCTAAATTTATACCACCTAGTTTCACATACCAACAAAAGAAAAAGTTTTTCTATGATTTAAGACATTACTTCTGGGATGACCCACACCTTTATAAAGAAGGAGTAGATGGTGTTATTAGACGTTGTGTACCTGAGCATGAACAGGAACAGATCATACGCAAGTGTCACTCTAAGGCTTATGGAGGACACCATGCTGGAGATAGAACTGCGCATAAGGTATTGCAATCCGTTTTTATTAGCCTACTCTTTTTAAAGATGCCCGTAAGTTTGTCTTGTCTTGTGATGAATGTCAAAGAATTGGTAATATTAGTAGACGTGAAGAAATGCCTATGAACTATTCACTTGTTATTGAACCATGTGATGTTTGGGGCTTTGATTATATGGGACCGTTTCCTTCCTCTAATGGGTATACACATATTTTAGTTGTTGTTGATTACGTTACTAAGTGGGTAGAAGTTATTCCAACTAGTAGTGTTGATCATAACACCTCTATTAAGATGCTTAAAGAAGTTAATTTTTCCGAGGTTTGGAGTCCCTAGATACTTAATGACTGATGGTGGTTCACATTTTATTCATGGTGCTTTTCGTAAAATGCTTGCTAAGTATGATGTTAATCATAGAATTGCATCTCCATACCATCCACAATCTAGTGGTCAAGTAGAACTAAGTAACGGAGAAATTAAATTAATTTTGCAAAAGACTGTTAATAGATCTAGAAAGAATTGGTCCAAGAAACTTGATGATGCATTATGGGACTATAGAACTGCATATAAAAATCCTATGGAGTATGTCTCCGTATAAAATAGTTTATGGAAAAGCAAGTCACTTACCTCTCGAACAAGAACATAAAGCATATTGGGCCATTAAAGAGCTTAATTATGATTTCAAACTTGCCGGTGAGAAGAGACTATTTGACATTAGCTCACTTGATGAGTGGAGAACCAAGGCCTATGAGAATGCCAAACTGTTTAAAGAAAAAGTTAAAAGATGGCATGACAAAAGGATACAAAAGCGTGAGTTTAATGTAGGTGATGATGTTTTGTTATACAACTCTCGTTTAAGATTTTTTGTAGGAAAACTTCTCTCTAAATGGGAAGGTCCTTACGTTATCGAGGAGGTCTATCGTTCCGGTGCCATAAAAATCAACAACTTCGAAGGCACAAATCCGAAGGTGGTGAACGGTCAAAGAATCAAACATTATATCTCAGGTAATCCCATAAATGTTGAAACTAATGTTATTGAAACCGTAACCCCGGAGGAATACATAAGGGACACTTTCCAGAACGTTCCAGACTCCGAAAAGGAATAGGTATGTGGTACGGTAAGTAAACCGACTCCAAAACAATTCTAATAGCAATTTTTCTCCATTTTGGAATATTTAAGAAAATAGGAAAAATAATAAGTAGTCCGGGGAGGACACGAGGCGTCCATGAGGGTGGAGGGCGCGCCCTACCCCCTGGGCGCTCCCCCCGCCTCGTGTGGCCTCTGGACTCCGTTTTCTTGCACGATACTTCTTTTGGTCGGTAAAAATTCATTATATAATCTCCCGAAGGTCTTGACCGCCATACCATGCAAATATCCTCTGTTTTGTTTCGAGATGTTTCTGTAGCAGATCTAGAGCAAGATGTCTTCTCAAGAGTCGGTCGGGGAGAGTCGGGTGTCTCATCCGATACCGGGGCCAAGAGCAAACAATGATGCTGACCACTTTGGGCCATCAACGGAGGAAGAGATGGAGGCCGACTTGATAGGATCAAGAAGGCCACGGAGGATCAAGATCTGTTAGCAGAAGAAGAAGACATCCTTCAACATTGCCATAACCATCTTACCCCTACTGAAATAGAAGCTTTCAAGATGATTGAAATAGTTCGGGTGCAAAACAAGTATCTCACTCGTGAAAATATTTTGTTGCAAGAATACATCACCGCACTCAAGTGCATTATTCGCAAATTGGAGAATCTCCTACGCTCGATGTGTGACACGACTTCATCAACAACTCCATCATCACCACCTTCGAAGAAAGAGACATAAATACATGGGTATGGGCACTCCCATTGGCAACTGCCAAGCTTGGGGGAGGTGCCCCGGTATCGTATCACCATCACACTTCTATCTTTACCGTTTTTCTTAGTTCGTTCCTTTTCGTAATATCTTGATCTAGTAGAATAAAGTTTTAGTATGATCTAGTTTTTAGTTTTGCTTTATGATCCTTCTATGTAATCGAGTCCGTGAGCTATATATAATAAAGATTAGTTTTGAGTTGAGGGTTTTGTGATCTTGAGGGAATAAAAGAAAGAATAAAAAGAAATAAAAAGATCATATTGATCTTATGGAGAGTAATGATTTCACATATAAAGAGTATGATGAATAAAAGTTGTTGAGAGTTGACAAACATAGTTTTGGTCATCGTTGCAATTAATAGGAAGTAATAAAGAAAGAGAGGTTTTCACATATAAATATACTATCTTTGACATCTTTTATGATTGTGAGCACTCATTAAAATATGACATGCTAAAAAGTTGATGTTGGACAAGGAAGACAATGTAATGGGTTATGTTTTCTCATATCTGAAATAAATTATATTGTCATGGATCATCCAACATGTTGAGCTTGCCTTTCCCCCTCATGCTAGCCAAATTCGTTGCACCAAGTAGAGATACTACTTGTGCTTCCAAATATCCTTAAACCCAGTTTTGCCATGAGAATCCGCCATATCTACCTATGGATTGAGTAAGATCCTTCAAGTAAGTTGTCATTGCTACAAGCAGTAAAAGTTGCTCTCTAAATATGTATGATCTATTAGTGTGGAGAAAATAAGCTTTATACGAGCTTGTGATATGGAAGAAATAAAAGCGACGGACTACATAATAAAGGTCCCTATCACAAGTGGCAATATAAAGTGACGTTCTTTTGCATTAAGATTTTGTGCATCCAACCATAAAAGCACATGACAACCTCTGTTTCCCTCTGCGAAGGGACTATCTTTTATTTTTGTCTTATACCTTATACAAGAGTCATGGTGATCTTCACCTTTCCTTTTTACACTTTATCCTTTGGCAAGCACTATGTGTTGGAAAGATCATGATATATATATATATATATCCCCAATTGGATGTGGGTTTTCATAAAGCATTACTGTTGACATTACCCTTGAGGTAAAAGGTTGGGAGGCAAAACTATAAGCCCCTATCTTTCTCTGTGTTCGATTAAAACTTCATACCCATAAGTATTGCGTGAGTGTTAGAAATTGTCAAAGAGTAAATGATAGTTGAGTATGTGGACTTGCTGAAAAGCTCTTATATTGACTCTTTCCAATGTTATGATAAATTGCAATTGCTTCAATGACTGAGATTATAGTTTGTTAGTTTTCAATGAAGTTTCTGATTCATACTTTACACTGTGAATAGATTGTTACTTTAGCATAAGAAATCATATGAATATATATATATATATGTTGTTGTTTTAAGAATGATCATGATGCCCTCATGTCCGTATTTTATTTTATCGACACCTCTATCTCTAAACATGTGGACATATTTTTTGATATCGGCTTCCGCTTGAGGACAAGCAAGGTCTAAGCTTGGGGGAGTTGATACGTCCATTTTGCATCATGCTTTTATATCGATATTTATTGCATTATGGGCTGTTATTACACATTATGTCACAATACTTATGCCTTTTCTCTCTTATTTTACAAGGTTTACATGAAGAGGGAGAATGCCGGTAGCTGGAATTCTGGGCTGGAAAGGGAGCAAATATTAGAGACCTATTCTGCACAACTCCAAAAGTCCTGAAACTCCACGAAAGTCAGTTTTGGAATATATTAAAAATATTGGGCAAAGAAAGCACCAGAGGGGGCCACCCACTGTCCACGAGGGTGGAGGACGCGCCCTGCCCCCTAGGCGCGCCACCCTGCTCATGGGCCACCTGGCAGCCCCCCGATGCCCATCTTCTGGTATAAGGTGTCTTTTTCCCTGGAAAAAATCATATGGAAGCTTTCGGGACGAAGCGCCGCCGTCTCGAGGCGGAACCTGGCGAAACCAATCTAGGGCTCCGGCGGAGCTGTTCTGCCGGGGAAACATCCCTCCGGGAGGGGGAAATCGTCATCACCATCGATCCTCTCATTGGGAGGGGGCCAATCTTCATCAACATCTTCACCAGCACCATCTCCTCTCAAACCCTAGTTCATCTCTTGTATTCGATCTTTGTCTCAAAACCTCAGATTGGTACCTGTGGGTTGCTAGTAGTGTTGATTAATCCTTGTAGTTGATGCTAGTTGGTTTATTCGGTGGAATATCATATGTTCAGATCCTTTATGCATATTAATACCCCTCTGATTATGAACATGAATATGATTTGTGAGTAGTTACGTTTGTTACTGAGGACATGGGAGAAGTCTTGTTATAAGTAGTCATGTGAATTTGGTATTCGTTCGATATTTTGATGAGATGTATGTTGTATTTACTCTAGTGGTGTTATGTGAACGTCGACTACATGACACTTCACCATTGTTTGGGCCTAGGGGAAGGCATTGGGAAGTAATTAGTAGGTGATGGGTTGCTAGAGTGACAGAAGCTTAAACCCTAGTTTATGTGTTGCTTTGTGAGGGGCTGATTTGGATCCACATGTTTCATGCTATGGTTAGGTTTACCTTAATTCTTCTTTCGTAGTTGCGGATGCTTGCGAGAGGGGTTAATCATAAGTGGGATGCTTGTCCAAGGAAGGGCAGTACCCAAGCACCGGTCCACCCACATATCAAATTATCAAAGTAACGAACGCGAATCATATGAGCATGATGAAAACTAGCTTGACGATAATTCCCATGTGTCCTCGGGAGCATTTTACTTTATATAAGAGTTTGTCCAGGCTTGTCCTTTGCTACAAAAAGGATTGGGCCACCTTGGTGCACCTTGTTTACTTTTGTTACTTATTACCCGTTACAAATTACCTTATCACAAAACTATCTATTACCGATAATTTCAGTGCTTGCAGAGAATACCTTACTGAAAATTGCTTCTCATTTCCTTCTGCTCCTCGTTGGGTTCGACACTCTTACTTATCGAAAGGACTATGATAGATCCCCTATACTTGTGGGTCATCACTCTCCGATATAACTAGACTCCAAAAAAGTTTTTTTTCTAGACTCAACAACGGCCAAACTATATGATCAAACAAGGGGGCTCCTATGGTCGGTCGAGGCTCTGATACCAACTTGTCACGCCCAATATGTGACATTATCCTAAAGGAACTTGAAGGTCCCAACAAGGATAGAACCGCTTATTGACACGCTTTTGCAAGGTGGATATCATTACATCGATTCATTACATAGATAGATGGGGATACATACAAGGCATACAAATGCTGCAGGAATACATCAATACATCATACATAGAACAACATCCGGCTACGGATGAAACACAAACAGAAACTCAAACGACATCCACCCTGCTAGCCCAGGCTGCCGACCAGGAACCTAACCCAAGATCGACGAAGGAGAAGAACTCAAAACGTGCAAACATTGCTCTCGCGTCATGAAAATCGCATTACCTGTACCTGCAACGGTTGGTATAGTAAACCATGAGCCACGAGGACTCAGCAATCCCATTACCATGGGTATCAAGACTAGCAAAGCTTAATGGGTAGGAAAGGATAAGTGGTGAGGTTGCAGCAAGCGACTAAGCATTATATGGTGGCTAACTTACGAGTACAAGAGTAAGATGAGAAACTACGCAAACGGTCGCAAACTAGTAACGATCAATAAGTGATCCTGAACTACTTTCGTCAAACTTAACCCAACTGTGTTCTCCTCTCAAACTTCCCCGAAAAGAGACAATCACGGTTACGCAACGCGGTTGGTGTATTTTAATCGAGTTTACTTCAAGTCCTCTACAACCGGATATTAACAAATTCCCATCTGCCACATAACCGCGGGCACGGCTTTCGAAAGTTTAAACCCTGCAGGGGTGTCCCAACTTAGCCCATGACAAGCTCACGATCTGCGGAGACAATCCTCCATCGCGGGACACCCGATTAGACTTGGAATCCCGGTCCACAAGACATTTCGACAATGGTAAAATTAATCCAGCAAAGCCTCCCGGCGTATCGACACCCTGATAGTAGCCGTGTGTATCTAGTCTCAGGACACGTCCGGATGGGTCAAGCTACGAGTAAAACCAGATCCTCGGGTTTCCCCGTGGTGGCCTCGCAGGTTGCCTATTTGGGACCAACACCATCAGCACTGGCCCCGCCCTGTATGTAGAAAAAATCCTCGGGTTCGCGACGCCCTATGCAAATTAATTATTAGGTTCAAGTATTATTATGGCAAATGTTAAAACCAATGTTGGGCCTTGCTGGAAGAGTTTTATTCAAAGTGAAACGTCGAGAGGGTCCCATACCCCTCACCGTGTTAGGGACACAAAATCAACGAACATAACACCGGTATGATGGAAACTAGGGCGGCAAGAGTGGAACAAAACACCAGGCATAAGGCCGAGCCTTCCACCCTTTACCAAGTATATATGTGCATTAGTTAAATAAGAGATATTGTGATATCCCATGATATACATGTCCCAACATGGAACAACCTGCAACTGCACCTGCAACTAGCAACGCTATAAGAGGGGCTGAGCAAAACGGTAACATAGCCAAACAACGGTTTGCTAGGGAGGGTAAAAAGGTTAGAGGCTATTTCATGGCAATGTGGGAGGCTTGATAAACAAGTGGTAGGTAGCTCGAAATAGCGATAGCATCGAGACAACTAGCATAGCAAAGATAGTAGTGAGATCCAAGGTGACGGTCATCTTGCCTGAAATCCCGCTAGGAAGAAGAATGAGTCCATGAAGAAGATGAAGCCACGTAGTCGAACGAATCCTCACAAACGCAACGAAATAGGAACTATCGAGAGGGAGCACAACCGGAAAGAAGCAAACAAGATGGTAAACACACAATACATAAACATGACATGATGCTCAACCAAGTATGATGCATGACAAGTCTATATGATGCTACTCATGGCAAGAGATGATGCATACAATAGAAACACATCAAAGCAAGTTTAAATGAGGCCGGAAACAACATATAACAATTCCGGTAAGTCCTCATATGCAAATTTCAAAATTAGTCTAGATCTGATTAGAACACAATGTTGAAGTTGTTAAACATCAAGTTAAAGTGCACCAATATGATCTACTCGGTTTTCTAGTCAAGTTACATATAAAGTTCGTTTAATTCGGAGTTACGGCCTAGACGATATGAGCAAAATAAGATAAACATGGCATTGATGCAAAATGCATAGAAACATCAAGCAAACACACTAAAAAACATGGAAGCAACAAGGTAACATGAAACTACATGCAAAACTAAGCAAGTTTCATATAGAGCATGCTCAAAACGGAGCAACGGTTCAACACATACACTCCATACAAGTTGCAAACACAATCTGCCCAAAACAACAACTAAGCACTTTGCAATCAAGGAAACAACATGCTATAGGAATCATACAAGCACAAACCTGATATGCACTCAAGTTACAGACAACATGCTTCAAATAACATTTAAGGTTAAGGTTCATAGGCATCAGGATTAAACCAATATGATCAATGCAAAAAGCAACTTAATAACACAGATTATGACTGGAAAACAGGCATACATGTGCAGGAATAACATGTTGACAAGTTGGGGCATGAAACAATGATGATATAGTGCAAGATCATGGCAAACAAGAGCATGGCGTTAAAGTACAGGTTAAACCTGGGAAAACATTGTTACTAAGAATCTCCATATAACCCATAGATCAATAGCAAACAACAAGACAAGATGCAACAAGATATAAGCTGATTCTCGGACTTAGGAAATCTGGGAATGCAAAACAGTAACATCAACATAACATGTTTGCAAGCTTGGAACAGAGGTCATATTAAGTCCAAAATTATAAAACTAGGCATGTGGACAAAGTACTCATAACATACTACAAATTAGGTAAAAGGAGTATCACCAAAAGAGGCATAGATCAATCAATAACAAGCTCACAACATGGCATCATGAAGTTAACGGAAAACTGGAACATCATTTAGGCATATTCATGGCAACGAAAACATATGCTACAGGACATATATGAGGCATCAAAAGGCATGGCATGATAGAGCATAACATGGACATCAAAAAATCTCAAGTAGGCATCTCTAGATTATGCATGGAATAGATGGTAGCTTCAATGCAAACATGGCAAATGATATTATCAGATTTAGGCAGTAGAAACACATGACATGGCAGAAACAGATTCATGATAGCAACTTTGAAAGCTCATGCCACTCACCACAAAGTATGTCATGCCACACATTTATGAAGCTAAACATGGCAAGATGAAGTTCATAGGGTGCATGGATCACTAGCAAAACACATGGCAAGAATGAACTTCATGTTACCAATCTGCCAGCAACGATATTTAGCAAAAGTAGAGCATGGTAATGACAAGCTAGATAACCCCATAATTACAACCAGAGGCATGAATGGATAGACCATAACCGTATCGTCAATACACTCTTACTGAACATCATCAAAACATGCACGGATCTACTTGTGGCAACAAGTTTACATAGCATCACAATGTAAAAGTTACAGACTTAGCCAAAAACCACCGTCTCAGAAATCAGCAACATTAAGTAGCAAACTTCGCAAGCTTGTGCTAGTCACCATTAGGAACATAAAAATACATGGATTGCACCGGTAAAAATATGGCATTAAGATGCTCCTAAAACATGTAGACATCATGCTCATAGGATGCACACACAAAATGCAATGAAAATGACAAATCAGCAAGTTATGATAAATTCCAGCGGACAACATCATATATCACTTTTGCAACGAAGGATAGGGCATCAATATGGACAGCAACATGCATTGAAATGACACTAACATGAAGAGCATCACGAGAAGAACATTTCGATATATCATATGCGCAAAACGGAGCTATAAGCATGGAGACATGACATGATGAACATGGGCATATAAAATAGGAATCCAGGGACTGAAGAAATTCGACCTCGAGGGAAAAAAGTCAATGGCGGTCGATCTCGCCGGAATCTCGCCGGAGATGGTGGGGACGGGGGCCGGAGCTCAAGGGAGATCGGCGGCGAGTCGGGGTCGCCGGATCCGATGGCTCCTCCGGCGAGGCTGGACGGAGGGCGACGTCGGGGCTCCATCCCCGTGCAGATCTAAGGTCGGGGGCGGCGGCTTGGCAACTCCGGCGACGGAGCTCACCGGTAGGAGGCGGGACGGCGAGCAGGGGATGGCCTCCAGCGGCTGGAGAGCTCCGGGCGGCGGCGGATCTGCGAGGCGGGGCGGCGCGGCAAAGGCGGGGTCCGGCGGGGAAGCAAGGAGGAGGTCCGGCGGGGGTTTTGCTGCTTTGGCGAGGTCGCACCAGCGAACATCGGCGGCGAGCGGGCGGCGGAGCACGGAGCAATGGGCGGCGGCGCTAGGGCGGAGGCGGCGGCGCTATGGCGGAGGCGGCGGTGACCCGGCTCGGGCTGGCGGCGGTGGTGAGGTGGCGGCGCTGGATTGGCTGCGGAGGCGGGGCTACTGAGGTGGCGGCCTCTGATTGGCCCGGGCGACGTGGAGGCTGGACATGTCCGGCGCGGACGGATGTGTCCGGCGGCGTGAGGAGGAAGATGGCTAGGGTTTTGCCCGCAAATTTCGGGGGAGGGGGCCTTTATATAGATAGAGGGAGCTAGGAGAGTCCAAATGGGGTGCGGTTTTCGCCCACACGATCGTGATCCAACGTCGGAGAGCATGGAGGGGGTTTAGATGGGCTGGCTGTTATGAATGGGTGATGGGATGCAAAGAGAAGGGGTTTTTACGGTTACCCGGTTAACCGTTGTGGCATCAAACGACCTCCAAATGGAACAAAATTTGACAGGCGGTCTACCGGTGATATATCAAGACCACTCGACAAATCTCGGCCCATTCCGAGAATGTTTTTCTCCCGCTCACGAAACAAGATCTGAGAGGGGCAACGGGTGCATGAGAGAGTGTCGGATTCCAAAACGGACAACGGAGAAAGAGACCGGATGCAAGTTTTGGGAAACATGATGATGCAATGCACATGGTGACATGGCAAAGATGCAACACGCAAGCGAATGACATGGCAAAGACAGCGTATAACTGGAAGACACCTGGCGCATCGAATTCGGGGTGTTACACTCCGTTTCGGAAACTCTTTCGGGGGATTGTTGCTCGGTATGTGACTCCACCGTTTGTCCAATTAGTTTTTGTTTTAGTGGTTTATATTTTGAATTATTAGCTACTCTTGGTGCTGCTGTAGATGAGCTTGCATGTTGAATTCTTGGAGTTCTAAGTAGTTTGAATGCTTGATATGGCCTCTATGCATCCCTATGAGTAGTTGCTATCAATTTTTTGAAGTTTTGTTGAGAAAAATTTGTGGACTAAAAATTTCAGAATTTTGTTCATAGGAAAAAGATGAACATCTTTAGGAAGTTTGCTTTTAAGAGGAACTCCAAGGGTGTTATTGGGGAGTCATCTGACAGTGATCTCCATCCTCGGAGGTTGACGGAGGTACGGCCCTACGAATGGCCGCACACCCAGTTCATGGAAGAGGCTGGAATCCTTCAGGAGTTCACACAATATGCTGCTAATGCCGGCCTCACTGACTTCATCGTAGCTGAATGCGAACAGTATCATCTCCTCACAAACATCTTTGTTCAAAGTTTTACTTTCCTTCCTAGGAATAATCCTCGTGAGGTGCGGTTTGGTTTATATGCTGAAACCCATCAGATACCACTTACTAAGTTTTGTAACATATGCATGATCCCTTATGATGGGAGCTTAGCTAAGCCTAGGCCGGCGGAGTTTGAGGCCTTTTATCGTACCTTGACGGTGGGAGATGAGAGAGGGGTGTCGGCCGTCACTGCCACTGGCATACACTTTCCTGTCGTGCATTATTTTACTTTATTTATCACTAAGTGTTTGCTTGCTAGGGAAAAAGTAGGTGTGCTTAGCGCACCAGACTTTGTTGTTTTACGTCGTGCACTAGAGGGCGATAACACTTATAGCTTGGGAGCTATTGTGGCACGCCGCCTCCACATTAATAGGTCCAAGGAAAAAATACTGTTGGGGAACGTAGTAATAATTCAAAATTTTCCTACGTGTCACCAAGATCAATCTAGGAGATGCTAGCAACGAGAGAGAGGGAGTGCATCTTCATACCCTTGAAGATCGCTAAGCGGAAGCGTTACAAGAACGCGGTTGATGGAGTCGTACTCGCGGCGATTCAAATCGCGGAAGATCCGATCTAGCGCCGAATGGACGGCGCCTCCGCGTTCAACACATGTACAGACCGAGGACGTCTCCTCCTTCTTGATCCAGCAAGGGGAGAGGAGAAGTTGAGGAAAGCTCCGGCAGCACGACGGCGTGGTGGTGGTGGAGCTCATGGTTCTCCGGCAGGGCTTCGCCAAGCACTATGGAGGAGGAGGAGGTGTTGGAGGAGGAGAGGGCTGCGCCAGGGGAAGGGTGTGTGGTCACCCTCTCTCTCCCTCACTATATATAGGGGGAAGGGGGGAGGAGGAGGCGCCCTAGGGTTTCCCTAGGGGAGGGGCGGTGGCCACAGGGGAAACCCTAGATGGGATTGGGCGCCCCCACCCCTAGGAAACTTGCCCCCCAAGCCGGGAGGGGTGGCTGCCCTAGGGGAGGCGCCCCCACCTCTCCACGTTACGTGAGATGGGGTGGGAGGGGCGCATAGCCCCTTAGTGGGCTGATGTGCCCCCTCCCCTTGGCCCATAAGGCCCCCCCAACGCTTGTCGGGGCCTCCGAAACCCCTTTCGGACACGTTGGTCGTCACCTGGTACCCCCGGAACAATTCCGGACTCCAATACCCTTCGTCCAATATATTGATCTTCACCTCCGGACCATTTCGGAGTTCCTCGTCACGTCCGGGATCCCATCGGGGACTCCTAACAACCTTCGGTAACCACATACTATTTCCCATAACAACTCTAGCATCACCGAAGCTTAAGTGTGTAGACCCTACAGGTTCGGGAACCATGCAGACATGACCGAGACGTTCTCCAGCCAATAACCAACAGCGGGATCTGGATACCCATGTTGGCTCCCACATGTTCCACGATGATCTCATCGGATGAACCACGATGTTGGGGATTCAATCAATCCCGTATTCAATTCCCTTTGTCTATTGGTATGTTACTTGCCCGAGATTCGATCGTCGGTATCCCCATACCTCGTTCAATATCGTTACCGTCAAGTCTCTTTACTCGTTCTGTAACACATAATCCTGTGGCTAACTCCTTAGTCACATTGAGCTCATTATGATGATGCATTACCGAGTGGGCCCAGAGATACCTCTCCGTCATACGGAGTGACAAATCCCAGTCTCGATTCGTGCCAACCCTACAGACACTTTCGGAGATACCTGTAGTGCACCTTTATAGCCACCCAGTTATGTTGTGACGTTTGATACACCCAAAGCATTCCTACGGTATCCGGGAGTTGCACAATATCATGGTCTAAGGAAATGATACTTGACATTAGAAAAGCTCTAGCAAACGAACTACACGATCTTGTGCTATGCTTAGGATTGGGTCTTGTCCATCACATCATTCTCCTAATGATGTGATCCCGTTATCAACGACATCCAATGTCCATGGCCAGGAAACCATGACCATCTATTGATCAACGAGCTAGTCAACTAGAGGCTTACTAGGGACATGTTGTGGTCTATGTATTCACACATGTATTACGGTTTCCGGTCAATACAATTATAGCATGAACAATAGACAATTATCATGAACAAGGAAATATAATAATAACCATTTTATTATTGCCTCTAGGGCATATTTCCAACAAATACATGGTGGGATTTTCGCTACTCGTTTGGCGGCTCACTTTGAGGTTGAGATACGCCTTCATGATCATCCTCTGACCAAGGTTAGCCTAGACCGCACAGCAATGGATCACCACCATTTTACTGATATCGAATCTCCTAAAATCCCTATTCCATATAACCTTGTATGTAGCATTGAAACTCGTGATATTATTCCATTGCTTGCTCCTGCTTTGTTTGATTCTGTTGCCAGGGGCGGATATAGGATTAAGCCTGCGAACCTGATTGCCTACCGGAACAATCAGACTGCTGCAGAGGCAGAGAAGGAGCCTCAGCAGTGGGATGAGTGGATGCCCGCTCCTTAGTACCCCAACTACTATCCAGGCTACTAACTGCTTACCAAGTTAGGCCAAAAGCCTAAGCTTGGGGGAGTACGTGTTTCTCACCGACATTACATTCATGTCCATTTATTCCATTTGTCGGAGTTCACACTTTTTCATTGTATCATCCATGCTTAAATTTATTTTCTTGCTTTCTTCTTGTGTGTTTGAAAAACCTTAGAAAAACCAAAAAAAATTAGTTGTAGTTAGTTTACTTTCTATGCATGCTTAGTTGTAATACTAAGAAGAAAACCCAAAAAGATTTCCTTGTTCTTCTTCTGCTTGTTGGGAGCTTTCCCGTGTAAATAGTTTTTCTCGTTTTTGCTTTTCCCTTTTATTTGCTTGTTCAAGAAAACCAAAAACTCCAAAAATATTTCAGTGTGTTTCTCTGAATTTCTTTTCTTTTCATTCGAGTTGTACCGAGGAGAAGACCACGATGAAAATGTTGAGTGGCTCTCATATGAATAATTGTTGATCTAATGAAGAGCACATTTTACCTTGTCTTCTCATGTTGAATTAAATTTTTTTGCAGATTCTAGCTTAGTCCACCACACTCTTGCACTATTATTATTTTCACATCATTCGGTCGTGCAAGTGAAAGGCAATAATGACAATATTCGATGAACTGGCCGTGGCAGAGAGAAACTGGTATGAACTCGACTTGTTCTGTTTGTGTAAATATGTTTAACCTAGTATCCATGATTCAGCCCATTATGATTAAACATGTTTGCAATGACAATTAGAGATTATAGTTTCTCATGCTATGCATAAGTAGCTGGGAGTGGATAATGATTTATCTTTGATATCAACATTGTGTTAAAATGATTGTGATGTAGTATGATGATATGGTATCCTCCTCTGAATGTTCGAGTGGCTTGACTTGGCACATGTTCATGCATGTAGTTGAATCAAAACCAACATAGCCTCTATGGTATTTATGTCCATGGTGTTCATATCCTACTCATGCTAGTGTCCAATGTTACTTATGCATAATTCATGTTCATGACTATTGTTGCTCTCTAGCTGGCCGCTTCTCAACCTAATTGCTAGCCTTCGCCTGTACTAAGTGGGAATTCTGCTTGTGCATCAAAGACCTTGAACCTAAAAGTTATTCCAGATGAGTCCACCATACCTACCTATATGCGGTATTACCCTGCCGTCCTAAGTAAATTTGCATGTGCCACCTCTAAAAACTTCATATAAATATCCTTTTTGTGTGCCTGGATCGTTCATGGAACGACAAGAGGTGGTCGGTATCTTCCATGCTAAGCGGGTTATTCTCACGTCGAGTATTTATTCACTCGCCATCGCACGAGAAAAGGGAGGTAATAGGGATGCCCAGTCCCAAACTGCAAACTGAAAAAGCTTACAAATAATCAAACAAAAACTCCCAATTGAGTCAAAACCTTTACTTTTCTTGCTTGGGAACCGCCACTAGCGTGCTTAGCATGGAAGATATTGATAACTGATGGTCGTGAAGTAAATGAGAAGGGTGCATGTCTCAAAATATCATTTACCTCTGTTTTAAAAACTTGAGCTCTGGCACCTCTGCAAATCACTGCTTCCCTCTGCGAAGGGACTATCTATTTACTTTTATGTTGTGTCATCACCTTCTAAAACAAGCGCCAGAACTTGAGAGCACTGCTGTCATGACTTATGCATTGTGTGTAGCTAATGTTGGGTGCATCATGACTGGATCTTTTCTACCATGAATTACAATGTTTAGTCGCTGCTTGAACTTTGGAGGTGGTCTGCATTTATGTTTTGCTGTCTTAGAAAGGGCTAGCGAGATACCACTATTGTCATATTATATCATGGTTGTTTTAACAACATGTTGTTGTCTGAGATATCTTATCATTGCTCGCTAGCTGATTATGTCACTGATATGAGTTAATATAATCTTTAAGAGTTATTGTCTGCATGGTTAGTTATAATGTTCGCTGAAAACCTGGGTGCTGTTTAAGCTTATTTATGCAAACAAGAGCGAAAGAGTTCGTAAAAGTTTTTCTTTTTCACTTTCAGTTTATCAACTGAATTGCTTGAGGACAAGCAAAGGTTTAAGCTTGGGGAGTTGATACGTCTCCAATGTATCTACTTTTCCTAACGCTTTTCCTCTTGTTTTGGACTCTAATTTGCATGATTTGAATGAAACTAACCCCGGACTGACGATGTTTTCAGCAGAACTACCATGGTGTTGTTTTTGTGCAGAAGTAAAAGTTCTTGAAATGGAACGAAACTTTGCTAGGATTTTTTATATAATAAATAAGAATTTCTGGAGCCAAGATCCACCGAAGGGGGGCACCTGGGTGGGCACAACCCACCAGGGCGTCCGCCCTCCTGGCACGCCCCAGTGGGTTGTCCCCACCTGGTGGCCCCACAGACCCTGAAACTGACGCTATAAAATCCTATTTTTCCATTAAAAAATCAGGGAGAAAGAATTATCGCGATTCACGAGACGGAGCCGCCGTCACCTCCTGTTCTTCATCGGGAGGCCAGATCTGGAGTCTGTTTGGGGCTCCGGAGAGGGGGATCTTCGTTATTCGTCATCACCAACCCTTCTCTATCGCCAATTCCATGATGCTCCCCACCGGGAGTGAGTAATTCCTTCGTAGGCTCGCTGGTCGGTGAGGAGTTTGATGAGATTCATCATGTAATCGAGTTAGTTTTGTTAGGGCTTGATCCCTAGTATCCACTATGTTCTAAGATTGATGTTGCTATGACTTTGTCATGCTTAATGCTTGTCACTTTGGGCCCGGGTGCCATGAATTCAGATCTGAACCGTTTATATTACCACCATTATATCCATGTTCTAGATCCGATCTTGCAAGTTATAGTCACCTACTACGTGTTATGATCCAGCAACCTCGAAGTGACAATAGTCGGGACCACTCCCAGTGATGACCGGAGTTTGAGGAGTTCATGTATTCACCGTGTGTTAATGATTTGTTCCGGTTCTCTATTAAAAGGAGGCCTTAATATCCCTTAGTTTCCAATTGGACCCCTCTGCCACGGGAGGGCAGGACAAAAGATGTCATGCAAATTCTTTCCATAAGCACCTATGACTATTTACGAAATACATGCCTACATTATATTGACGAACTGGAGCTAGTGCCGTATCGCCCTAGGTTATAACTGTCTCATGATGAATATCATCCAACAAGTCACCGATCCAATGCCTACAAATTTATCTTATATTGTTCTTGCTAAGTTACTACTGCTATCGTTACTGTTGCACTTGTTACAAAACTATTGCTATCACTGTTGCCGTTACTATTGTTGTTGTCACCACTATCAAAACTATCATATTACTTTGCTACTGATCACTTTGCTGTAGATAATTAATCTCCAGGAGTGGTTGAATTGACAACTTAGCTGCTAATACCATCAAATATTCTTTGGCTCCCCTTGTGTCGAATCTATAAATTTGGGTTGAATACTCTACCCTCGAAAACTGTTGCGATCCCCTATACTTGTGGGTTATCATATACTAACCGGTGAGACCGAAAGTAAACTTTCAGTGAAACCCTAGCATCTCGGAGACATCGAACCATGTCTCAGTCCAACCAAAATCGTGTGTTTAGTCTCCGTGTTTGCTTCGGTGTCACCAAAATGACCAACTCGGTAGCTCCGAAATGTATTATGTGAAAACCTAGAACTAAAGTTTGAACTCATTTTTTTAAACTATTTGCTTTTTGTGATAACTCGTCTACTCTGCCCATACCCATTTATTCACAGGGTCAGTTTGCAAGATGTCAAGTGCCGGTGACAGTCAGAATCAGTCAGAGCAGAATGTTGATCTTAGTGAGGTCTCTAGTCCCAATGAGAGCTACTATGAGGGCATTAGGAGCTCTCTAGATTTGCCAAAGGCTGCCACAAGAGCAAAGAAGAAGAAAAACTCAGATGATGAGGATGAAGACTTTGCTGCTAGTGAGGCCACTTCTGAGAAGAAGAAGAAGAAGAAGAAGAACTGTTATAAGGAGAGTACAGATGTCAAAGGCATGCAAATCCTTAGCTCCAAAAGAGACAATGACTTTCACACTTGAGGAGCCAAGTGATGTAGAGGGTGATGCCACCAAGAATAAGAAGAGGGCTAGGAAGACTACTGCTGTAGTCATTGGCAAACCTTCCATGAGGGAAAATGAGGAGGAGGAGGAGGTGGTGGTGGAAGAACCAGAAACTGAAGCACCTCTTGCAAAGGCACAGAAATTGATGTCAGATGCTATGAAGACAGTTGCCCCCTCCAAGCCCAAGTCCAAGCCCAGTTTTCTCCTCCAAAGAGGTCTAAAAGAAACATTCCTACTGCTGAGAAGAACAAGGCCCCAGTGCCTGAGGTTGAGGATGATGATGAGCCACTAGTGCTCAGGAAGCTCAGGCCTAAGATCCCATATCATGATAATGCTCATCATGTTGCAGAAAAATGATGCTCGGGAAGGATAAGGGATTGAGAGAGTGGAGGAAAGTTGACCCCTATTCTGTCGGAGGAGGACTGCTTGTGATTACCGCTTTCACACCAGAGAACAACAAGACTTCTATGAAACAGTTTTGTTTGATAAGAAGCCCATTGTCAGTGACCTGAAGTGGGTGGATTCGAAATACATTGATGCCAATGAAGATTATTTCCCCCACGTTCATGAGAGTTTTAGACTTACCGGTGTTGACAAGTTTGTTGGTCAGAAGCTCACCAAGTGGAACGATGAGATGATCATGCAATTTTACTCCACAACTCATTTATATCCGGATGGGAAGATTGCATGGATGACTAAGGGTTCCAAGTACCAATCAACCATCTCTGAGTGGGTTGCACCCCTTGGTGCCCCTGAGGAAGAGGAAAACGACATTGATGTGTATGAAAAGCCCAGGAAGGACCACAACACTATGGCAAACATATACAAGGAAATTCCTCTAGAGGATCTTGAGAGTCATAAGCTTGGTTCAGTCAAGCACCTGCTAGCTGGTTTAGCCATCACAAACACTATCTTCAGGCATACTCTTTTTCCCAAGTCTGGAGATGACAAGATGATACGTGCCCTCAGAAGTTTAAGGTTGTGAGTTTGATTGTTGAAACGGTCAAGAGCACAGCTGCTGACCAGAAGAGATCTTGTGGATATGCTCCACACATTCAGATGCTCATCAACTCCAAAGTTGGAATGGGCACTAATCTACTAGATCGTGAGCATCTCCCTCTTCAGCCAGAGTTTGAAGATGATGTGGTGGTGATGGATCCCTCACACCCCACGTCAGTTGAGGCTCAAGAGAAGATCCAGGCAGCAGTAGCAAGAGTAGCTCAAGAAGCCATATCACCTAATGCTCCAATAGCCAACCTCAAGTCAAAGAATGACTAGATGACATATCTACTAGAGGCCACCCTGAGGATTGAGAGGAGTCTGGCCAACATCTCCAAGAACCAGGAGACTCTAGAGCGGATTGTTGAGACAAAGGTTCATGATCTTGATGTTAAGATCACAGAGGTTCAGACAATCATAGAGAAGCTCAGAGATGATGTCGAGGCAGCCAGAGCCGCTGTAGAGGATAGTGGAGATGAGTTTCCTACCACTGAGAGGCTCCAGACTGTGCCAAGGGCACCCAAATCGTCCGCCATGCCAGTTGCAGACACGAGGACCACTCATCCTGCACCTGTTGTCATTGATCCAGTGCCACCTCTAGTGTCCACTCCACTAGTCCAGCAGACATCCTCAGAAGCGTTTGCGGACGCACTTCTCTCAACGCCATATACGCACACAGGAGCCACCAACCAGAAGTCACCTTCAGGACCTCCAGAGGATCATGCCTAGAAAGACACATAGCTCTATATCTTTTCGAGCTTTTTGGTACTTGTTGCCAAAGGGGCAGAAATTGTATAGATCGTTAGGCTTCGAGAGAGAGAGAGAGTCTCGCTTTTGCTCTTTGGTTTTCTTGAGTTCTTGCTACTATGTCCGTTTGATTCGTGCTACTTGATTGTGATGCTTGTGAGACACTATGTTTTGGTGTGTGATTGATCATACTATGCTTAATGTGTGTTTAATGTTTATTTCTATCACCTTTTATGTATGATCATGCACTTACGTTTGTGGTGATGCGTGCATGTTATTTCACTCATATCATTTTGTGCGCTACACCAAGATGTATGTGACATGGAAGAGTGACCCATGATCCTAATCGATTGTCCATTTGCATTCAAATGCAAATTCTTAATAATGCACAAATTTAGGGGGAGCTCTTTCTTATCACATACCTATCAAAGCAACGATGTATTTCATTCATTTAATCATTTGTCAAAGCTTTGATCTATATGTTGTCATCAATTACCAAAAAGGGGGAGATTGAAAGTGCAACTAATCCCCGGGTGGTTTTGGTAATTCATAACAACCTATATCTCATTGAACTAATGCCTATTCAATATAAATATTTCAGGATGTTCAATGATTGGCATGGCATGACATAGAGATGTGGACCCCTCAAAATGATAAGGACAAGGATTGGTAAAAGCTCAAGACTCTAAATCTTTGTTTCAGTGATCCAAGATCACATTGAGTCCATAGGAAAGCCAATACTATTAAAAGGGGATGAGGTGTTGCTTAATGATCTTGTTGCTCAAGTGCTTAGTGATATTTCTCCAAAACCCTCAGCCATCTTCTCCATCCAAATATGTCAAAACCCTAATTCCAAACTCGGCCCCACTGATATCTTCCATCCGGAGCCACCGAGTTCATTCTGACATAGCCACGGCCAAAACCCTAACAGTTCGGTCACACTGATATGGATCTCGGTCTCACCGAGATGGCCTTGCCGGCGCTCTGTGACTTGTTGCATTCACTTCGGTCTCACCGAGGTGTTGGAATCGGTCCCACCGAGTTGGCTTGACTAATTCTCTTTTGTATATATTGCTTCACTTTGCTCCCACCGAGATGATGCAATCGGTACCACCGAGATGAAGTTTGCCCTAAGCCCCAGCACATCGGTCCCACCGAGTTGTTCCCTCGGTTCCACTGAGATTCCTAACGTTCATATTTTTGTACAGATCGGTGCCACCGAGTTTTCCGATCGGCGACACCGAGATGGGTTAAAAGTGTGTAACGGTTAGATTCTGTGTGGAGGCTATACATACCCCACCCCCTTCTTCTCATAAGAGAGAGCCATCAGAACGTGCCTACACTTCCACCGTTCATTTTCTGCGAGAGTGCCACCTACTCATGTGTTTAGATCAAGAGATTCCATTCCTACCATTTGAACCTTGATTTCTAGCCTTCCCCAAGTTGCTTTCCACTCAAATCCTTCTTCACCATAGCCAAATCTGTGTGAGAGAGTTGAGTGTTGGGGAGACTATCATTTGAAGCACAAGAGCAAGGAGTTCATCATCAACACACCATCTATTACCTTTGGAGAGTGGTGTATCCTAGATTGGTTAGGTCTCGCTTGGGAGCCTCTATCGTGATGTGGAGTTGAACCAAGAAGTTTGTAAGGGCAAGGAGATCGCCTACCTCGTGAAGATCTACCCGAGTGAGGCAAGTCCTTCGTGGGCGATGGCCATGGTGGGATAGACAAGGTTGCTTCTTCGTGGACCCTTCGTGGGTGGAGCCCTCCGTGGACTCGCGCAACTGTTACCCTTCATGGGTTGAAGTCTCCATCAACGTGGACGTACGATAGCACCACCTATCGGAACCACGCCAAAAATCTCCGTGTCTCCATTGTGTTTTCCTTCTCCAAACCCTTCCCTTTACCTTCATATGCAATGTTTTACATTCTGCCGCTATACTCTTAGAATTGCATGTGTAGGTTGATTGCTTGACTTGTCATAATTGCTAAAATCTGCCCACAACTAAAATTGTGAAAAGGAAAGATTTTTATTTGGTCAAGTAGTCTAATCACCCACCCCCTCTAGACATACTTTCGATCCTACACCTATGCATAGGAAGAGGGATAGACTTAAGTGTGGTTTTCGCATGTTGAATGATGCTCTCTTTGCATTTCAATTCTTATCTTTCATGCGAGCATCTATAAAATCTCAAGCCTATCTTAATGGCTAAAAAGAACGCAATATTTCAAAAAAATTACCTACGATCACACAAGATCTATCTAGGAGATGCATAGCAATGAGCAGGGAGAGTGTGTCCACGTACCCTCGTAGACCGAAAGCGGAAGCGTTTAGTAATGCGGTTGATGTAGTCAAACGTCTTTGCGATCCAACCGATCCAACTACCGAACGTACGGCACCTCCGCGATTAGCACACGTTCAGCTAGATGACGTCCCTCGAACTCTTGATCCAGTTGAGGCCGAGGGAGAGTTCCATCAGCACGACGGCGTGGCTGTGACGCCCCCGATTCAATCGTACACTAATCATACACGCAAATGTGTACGATCAAGATCAGGGACTCACAGGAAGTGTCGTGGAATTGTCACGGCAGTTGTCCTAGTGTGAGGACTTAGTCGTGAGGCCAACGCATCTTTGTAGTAGCTTGAGAGGGGTTGATTGGGATGAGAGATGCAGGGCGGATCAACACGCAAGACAAGGGTTTAGACAGCTTCGGGCCCCGGGAAACATCATCCGGTAACAACAACCCTACGTGCTGTTTGAGGCTAGGTCTCATTATGATCACAGGAGAGTCGCTGGCTCTGGCTCTCGGTTTAGCCCTAGATATTTCTTGTTGCTCGTCCCTTTTTGGGGTGCCCTGCTGTAACGCCCGGATAATTAAGCTACAGTAATCCCACGCTAATGATGCCACGTCACCACGGTTACTGTAGTTAACCTCGGATGATTCGAAACCGTTTCAAAATTTAAATTCAAATTAATGTCAATAATAAAAGTTTTCAAAAATTTAAACAAAAATGTTCGGTGGGTGCCAGATATTGCACTGATAATTATTGTGGAGAAAACATATTTTTAGAAAATGCCTAACTATTTTAAAATGATGTAAAACAGAAAAGAAAATAAATAAAAAGAAAAGAAAATGCAACAGAGAAAACAAACAGAAAAAAAAGGAGGAACCCCTCCCCCTACTGGGCCCTGGCCCAACTGGGCCGACCCCAGGCCCAGCCGGCCGGCCACCCCCCCTCCCCCCCACCACCGACACCTTATCCACTCCCCCCCCCACTCTCCACCGACACCTCCTCCACACTTCCCCCCCCCCACTCCCCCGATCCCCTCCTGGATCGGGATCGCCCCCGACGCCACCCGTCGCCCGCCTCGCCGCCCCTCCTGGCCTCCTTGCTGCCGCCCGGAACGCCACCGCCACGGCCACCTCGCCGGAGCCACCGCGCCGCCTCCTCCCTGGAGTTCCCCGCTCGCCCGACGACCCCGCCGCCTGGATCGACGCCGCCTCGACCTCGTCTCGTCTCCGACGGCCTGCTTCCCCTCCGGCGCCGTCGTCCCCGACCCCCCTCCACGAGCCCCGCTGCCTAGACCCCACCGCCCCGTGGTGAGGCCCCGGCATCCCCTCCTCCTCCCTTGCTCCGGCCACTTCGGCCAGGGCCTCGCTCACTGGCGCCCGCACGCACGCGCTCACCCCGCGTCGCCCCGCTCCGGCCATGGCCGGCGCCGTGCCCCGCCGTGGCCGCCAGCGCCCACGCCCGCGTGCCCCTGGGCGTGCGCCCGAACGGGGCGCGCCCGTAACCCGTCGCCCGCACCCCTGTATGGCCTCTGTGCCACTGAACAGAGGGGCCCAGCCCACAGAACGAAGAGAAAAGAAAAAAAATGATGAAATGAAAAATAATAATAATAATAATAAACTAGTTAATAAAAATAAATAAATAAATAATAAAAATAAATAATAAAAATAAATTTAATTAATTAATTAACTAATTAATTAAGTTAATTAAGTTAATTAATCCTGTTTAAACTAATCTAATTAGTTAATTAATTTAACTAAACAGTAGTTAATTAGGTAACAGCCCCTGACAGGTGGGACCCACCTGTCAGGTTGACCAGGTCAACGGTCAACGTTGACTGCTGACGTCAGCATGCCCTCATGCTGATGTCATAAATCCAAATTTCGAATTAAATTAAATAATTAATTAAATTCCAGAAATTAATAAAATCTTTAGAAAATCATATCTTTTAATCCGTAACTCGGATTAAAAAAATTTCAACATGAAAGTTGCTCAGAACGACGAGACGAATCCGGATACGCGGCCCGTTCGTCCACCACACCTCCCTAACCTATCGAACTTGCAACTTTCCCCCTCCGGTCCGTCTGTTCAAAAACGCGAAACATCGGGAATACTTCCCCGATGTTCCCCCCCTTCGCCGGTACCACCTACTGTCGCGTTAGGACACACCTAGCACCGCTCATTGTCATGTCACGCATCGTCATGCTTATGTTTGCATTGTATTTACTGTTTCTTCCCCCCTCTTCTCTCCGGTAGACTACGAGACCGACACTGCTGCTGCCCAGTTCGACTACGGAGTTGACGACCCCTCCTACTTGCCAGAGCAACCAGGCAAGCCCCCCCCTTCATCACCAGATATTGCATATTCTTCTCTATACTGCTTGCATTAGAGTAGTGTAGCATGTTACTGCTTTCGGATATCCTATCATGATGCATAGCCTATCCTTGCTACTACTGTTGTTACCTTTACCTGCAATCCTACATGCTTAGTATAGGATGCTAGTTTTCCATCAGTGGCCCAACATTCTTGTCCGTCTATTGTGCTATACTATCGGGCCGTGATCACCTGGGCGGTGATCACGGGTATATACTTATATACTATATACATGACAAATGTGATGACTAAAGTCGGGTCGGCTCCTTGAGTACCCGCAAGTGATTCTGATGAGGGGGCTGAAAGGACAGGTGGCTACACCCCGGTAGAGGTGGGCCTGGGTTCCTGACGGCCCCCGACTGTTACTTTGTGGTGGAGCGACGGGGCAGGTTGAGACCACCTAGGAGAGAGGTGGGCCTGGCCCTGGTCGGCGTTCGCAGATACTTAACACGCTTAACGAGATCTTGGTATTTGATCTGAGTCTGGCCATTTGGTCTATACGCACTAACCATCTACGCGGGAGTAGTTATGGGTATCCCGGCGTCGTGGTATCAGCCGAAGTTCTTCTTGACGTCAGCGACGGAGCGGCGCGCGCCGGATTGGACTGGAACGCCTGCTAGGCTAGGTCTGCTTCCGGCCGCCCTCGCAACATGCAGGTGTGCATAGGGCGATGGGCCCAGACCCCTGCGCGCATAGGGTTAGACCGGCGTGTTGACCTCTCGGTTGAGCCTAGGTGGGGCTGCGACGTGTTGATCTTACGAGGCCGGGCATGACCCAGGAAAGTGTGTCCGGCCAATTGGGATCGAGCGTGTTGGGTTATGTGGTGCACCCCTGCAGGGAAGTTTATCTATTCGAATAGCCGTGTCCCTCGGTAAAAGGACGACCCGGAGTTGTACCTTGACCTTATGACAACTAGAACTGGATACTGAATAAAATACACCCTTCCAAGTGCCAGATACAACCCGGTGATCGCTCTCTAACAGGGCGACGAGGAGGGGATCGCCGGATAGGATTATGCTATGCGATGCTATTTGGAGGACTACAATCTACTCTCTTCTACATGCTGCAAGATGGAGATGGCCAGAAGCGTAGTCTTCGACAGGACTAGCTATCCCCCTTTTATTCTGGCATTCTGCAGTTCAGTCCACTGATATGCCCCTTTACACATATTCCCATGCATATGTAGTGTAGCTCCTTGCTTGCGAGTACTTTGGATGAGTACTCACGGTTGCTTCTCTCCCTCTTTTCCCCCTTTCCTTTCTATCTGGTTGTCGCAACCAGATGCTGGAGTCCAGGAGCCAGACGCCACTGTCGACGACGACTCCTACGATACTGGAGGTGCCTACTACTACGTGCAGGCCGCTGATGACGACCAGGAGTAGTTAGGAGGATCCCAGGCAGGAGGCCTGCGCCTCGTTCGATCTGTATCCCAGTTTGTGCTAGCCTTCTTAAGGCAAACTTGTTTAACTTATGTCTGTACTCAGATATTGTTGCTTCCGTAGACTCGTCTGTGATCGAGCACTTTTATTCGAGCCCTGAGATTCTCCATATTGACCATAACATAAGGTGTATATCATTGGTGTTGATAACACGATGTAAATCCATAGAAGGTTGAGGTGACTGCGGCGGGTTATAAAGGATCCCGTATGAGCCGTATCAGCAACTCGGCCAATGGTTCCTTTCAACTGGCTGCTTTGAAGTTTAACCAAACTGTAGTGGCAGTGACTTGTGAACCTACCCATTGAGCCATCCCGTGCAGACGGCGGCTGATAAAACATGATAACTTGCCTCCAATTTGTTGAAAGAAAAACGGGCTTCCCAAGCAGTGACTCGCTCATATTCAATAAACAGCTCATGCAGACAGGTGCGGCCCGGTGTGTTGATATAGACCAACCCGCGAGAGACAGATGGTAAAAACGACCATTGCATCAGAGGCGGCACAGACAGATGAGCCGGCCATGGCGTTGTAAGCCGGTGCGGATGGGCGAGTTAACCACATCATTTTGATGTAGTGAACAATTGTCCTGCATCAACAATATTGTAGACCAAAACAAAGATAAACTGCTCTTTGATAAAAAATAATATGTACCAATAAAATATATTTTAGATGGATATCACCTGATGTGCCAGGCCGGGAATAATCCGCCATGAAATTGATGATTGTTAGGTGAAGTTGAAGTCGCTCACGGGTGAACCGGCCGCGACGTGATAAACCGGTGCAGACGGGTGAGTCCACCGCGACGTTTGTAAGCCGGCGTGGACAGCGAGTCGGCCACGGCGTTGTAAGCTAGCGCGGACACGTGAACCGGCCACGAGGGCGGACGGGCGAGTCATCCATGGCGTTGTAAGGCGGCGCGGACGGGTGAACCGGCCACGACTGTGTAAGCTGGTGCGGCAGTACGTTGAGTACGGATGACCACCTTTGCCGAATGATGTTGGCACGCCTCCATCACCGTGGCATAATACCACTTTGTAATGAATAATTCTCCTGCATATAAAATACTGCAGGGCAAAGTAATTTTGTTCGGATGAAATAATATGTGCTTAAAAATAAATAAGATAAATAGCACCTGATTCGTCCAGACGACAGATGATTTTTAGCTGGCGGTTTACAGTGGCCCCCCTCTGCGCGGTCTACCACGGTGGAGATGGCAGCAAGGCCGGTAACTCGGCGCGGACGCTGCCGAGGAGGCCCCTGGCGAAGGTGGCTCAGGAGCAGGACGCGGCCGTAGCCGCGCGAGGTAGCGACGAGGCGGGGTCTTTTGGCCGTGGCGACTTACGGCGACGGAGGAGGCGAATCCAAGGTGCGGCGGCACGGGTCGCCGTCTACGCGGACAGAGCAAGGCGGCAGCCGACCGGAGAGCCCGTGAAGTGAGGCGGGGCGCCGGGCCGTCTCGGAGCAGACATGTGGTGACTTGGAGCGAGGCCGCGGCCATGGCGTAAGCAAGGCGGCTCCAGGGCGACGCAGACTTGTGCGGGGGCGACGACGGTCACCGGCAGCTCGACGCACGACCGCGGACGGCGGTGGTTTAAACAGAGGCCGCGGCAAGGGGAGCCATGGCGGCTCAGGACGTGCGAGGGTCGCCGGCAGTTTAAGATACTGTTGTGAGTCTCGTAGGTCTCGAATCATCGCCCGTAAGTAGTTTTTAAATAGGTCCAACTCCGGACGATGTGTGCATTGGGCCACCTGCTGTAGCATCTACAATCACTAGTACCCAGAGTGATTGGATTTTGCTTTCCGTCAATAGTACAGACCCTGTTGGTCTTTTGTAGTAGTAGTAGTCGGTACGGTTGATGGATACGATTCGGAAGTAGTACTAGCAGTAAGGACAAAACACCTCGGGCTTCAGCGCGCTGGTGAAAACATGCTGCAATAGGAAACCATGGTTTCGGCGACTTGATCATTGCATCTAATAGATTGCGGACACGTTCTCAACTTGCAGGAGCGACAGTGCAATCAGCACAACCATACTTTCCTTGAAATTTTAATCTTCCAAACCATGAACTCAGACCGATAAACTGCGGCTCGGCGTCGGCGAACCCGTATTGTGGTTGTTAATTTTCCAATCATAACTGGCGCCGTTCCTGGTCTTGGCCCTTCTTCAGCATCGCATATCAAAAAACACCATCGATTATAAATCTGGACAGATGAACTTGAAGTTGATGCAGATCTTTCAAACCGGCTCTTGCTTCAACCGGACACTTATGAAATTCTCGATCCCTGAGAGAGATCCCTCCAAGAACTCAACACAACCGTGCGCTAGCCCCACGGTGGGCGCCAACTGTCGTGGAATTGTCACGGCAGATGTCCTAATGTGAGGACTTAGTCGTGAGGCCAACGCATCTTTGTAGTAGCTTGAGAGGGGTTGATTGGGATGAGAGATGCAGGGCGGATCAACACGCAAGACAAGGGTTTAGACAGCTTCGGGCCCCGGGAAACATCATCCGGTAACAACCCTACGTGCTGTTTGAGGCTAGGTCTCATTATGATCACAGGAGAGTCGCTGGCTCCGGCTCTCGTTGTTTAGCCCTAGAGATATTTCTTGTTGCTCGTCCCTTTTTCGGGTGCCCTACCCCTCCTTATATAAGTTAGAGGGGCGGGTTACATGTGGAGTCCTAGTAGGACTAGGACTAGTCTATCTTTTCTTACAAGTTGAATACAAGTCCGGGTCTCGCTTCCTTGGTAGGAGAATATTCTTTATGCCTTTCTTCATAAACCGACCCACCATAACATGAGCCGGCCTTCTGGGCTTTGGGCCTACTCTTCTGTCTGACCCGCCGTCGGGGTCATCCGTGAGTCGTCTGACAGTGAGCCGCCAGACCCGTGAGTCGCCAGTCCTCTGCCGGGTCACGATGAAGCGCCAAGTCCGGCCGGGTCATACTTCCGGCCGGGTCATTCCGCGGGGTATATCCCCGACATTAGCCCCCAGTTTAATTTGGATTTATCCATGTTAAACTAATCTGCAATATAATCACAAGAACAACTTCGACAGGTTGTGTTCCGGCTTAAATATTCTTTGTAAGCCGGCACCTGATCATCCTTAAGTCCTTGTCATCTTCCTTCTTGCTATGTATCCATAATCTCATAGCAAATCTCTTTAGCAGATATGTTCAAATTTTGCCAATGCAAAAAATCCAGATACTTCCTTTGAAAAAATCCGGGTCAACAGGCTAGCTTCAGAGTCAATTTGCTGACATTGGTCTCTTGTTGAGAAATATTGTAAGAGATAATCCACTTGAGTCGGCCTTCAATGCTCTGACTTGACAAAAATATTGGTCTTCAAATATTCAACTTATATTCATCCGGCTTAAAGATATAAAACTTGCCGGTTTATGAGTACTAAAATTGCCGGGTTATAAATAGATGATGCCAAGTCATAATTGTCGCCGACGCCGGTTTATGATTTTTGCAGACACCAGGTCAATCTGATTTACTCAAAACTGAGAATTTGAAGATATTTCTCCCTTATATCCATATTACCTGTAGCCCCCAAGGGCCGGTTTAATCAGCATGAATAAGCCGGGACTTATCACCATGGCTTTAAATAAAATCCAGTTGTGTAGCCCCCATGAGTCGGCTATAGTCATAGTAGTGTAGCCGGGTCATCCTAGAATTGTCTTGAATTTTTGACAGGAGCAATTAGTAGTCCCCAAGGGTCGGCTCATTATGATATGATGAGTCGGGTCTTCAATAAGATTAGTAAGAATGACTTTGCATTAGCCCCCAAGTGCCATGGTGCATGCTGGCAGTGACATGGGACTTGCATATTTGATGTAATCTCAATTTGAATAATGTAGCCCCCAAGTGCCGGGTTATAAGCCTGCAGCGACTCGGGACTATTCCTATCATTGTAGAATAAATCATATCCACTGATAAAATAATAGCCATTGCGCTGAAGCGACTTTGAAAACCTCAATCATAATATTAGTTTCTGATGACCATAACAAAAATCCAGCCATGTTGGCTATTAAAGATTTGAATAATATAATCCGGTATGAAAACCTCAGTCATTCAATATCATTATGAAAATCCAGCCAGTTTTGGCTATTAAAGATTTGAATACCTCATCGGTTGACAAGTAAATCCGGAGTTTAAATACCCGGCGGCTCTTGGCCGATGGCGATTTAATACGCCTCCATTGTAAGCCGGAAATTTTATAACCCGGCTATTTATAGCCTTTTGAGAAAATCAAGAATTGATAACCCTTTTGAGACACCAATGTCAATCTTTCGATGACGGGCTTGGACTCAAACATTTATGTAAGTCATAGTTCTGCAAATCCTGCACAGAGTTTAAACAACATATGCCCTGACGACTTAACGTCAAAAGCCAGGGCGGATAACCACCCAAATGTAGTCTTATCCTGCACACAAGTAGATCACAAGACACCTTGGCGGTTTACCGCAGGGCGGGTCATAATATCTTACATATGACCACGGATGTGTAAAAAAGGAGTCACAGATAAGCCTGTTATGAATCATAACTTTAAAACATAACAATAATATCATACTTGTGATATTGAATTTGCATTTGTCGGTTTATATGACCTGCACAATAAGGGTGATAACCCAATCTTTGATACGCGCATGATTCCAATGGCGCAATTCAAAACATACCGGCGGCTTAAAGTCCATAGCCAGGGCCGGTTTAGACACAATCATGTATAAACAATATCATACCTGTGATATTGAATTGTACTGCCAGCTTATGATACCTGTGCAGTAAGTATGATAACCCAATCCTTAGAAGCCAATGCTTCCACATAGATGATGATTGTCATAAGCCGGTGACTTATCATCAAAAATCAAGCCGGGTTTAAATAGAAACCACTCATATACACTTTAGATGTGTTCAAAAGAGCTTCAAATAAAATCCCAAAAGTTATTTGCAAAAAGAAACTTCAAAAAATCTTGAGGCTTCTGATTCGAATACGATCAGAAAACCGTCCCAAAGGGGTTAAGCTAAGATTCGAATACGATCATATAGCCCCCAGTGGATTTGGCGTTGCCGATCAAGAGGGTACCGACAGCTATGTTCTCTTTGGTTCGAATACGACCTATGTTTGAACAGGAAGCCCCCAAATGACCTTGAGAGTTGTTTAACGATGCTGATTCGAATACGATCCACGTCGGTTCCCAAAGAGGGTTGAGCTATGGTTCAAATATGACCAAGAAACTCCCCAATGAGCTCGGCAGTGTGCCGATCAAAAGGGTATCGACAGCTATGTTCTCTTTGGTTCGAATACGACCTATGTTTGAACAGGAAGCCCCCTAGTGATCATGAGAATATTGAACGACTCTGATTCGAATACGATCAGGGTCACACCAAAAGGGTTAAGCTAAATTCGAATACGATCAGCTCCCAATGGTCATTAAAGCAGGGTACCTATGTTTAGGTTGTGCTTTGTAACAGACTCTTTTTGGTCCCTTTAATTTTTCCTGAGAACTCGAACTTTTGCGAGAGATAAATTCTTTTTGGACCGGAAAAACCGGATATTAAAAGTTTCAAAGCTTTGTGATAAACAAATTTACCTTGAACCGGATTTTGAACCGAATTTGAGAGCTTCAAAACTTTGTGGCAGATAAATTTCCCTTGAACCGGATTTTAAACCGGATATTTAAGAGCTTCAGTGCTTTGTGGGAGATGTCAAGTCTCTTGAGCCGGATCTAAACCGGAATCCTTCTTTTTAAGCCGGAAATTTTTCTGACGACCTTTAAACTTTTCACCGATATGGCGGTAGCCTCCGGGACCGGATTATTTTTCCCTCCAATGACCCGGAGTTCTTGAATGCATTGAAACCGACCAATGCTGCCGAGTCATATCATTGTAGCCCCCGAGTCTCAAGACGACTCGAGGAGTTGGCTTTGAGATTCTACATATTGACCATAACATAAGGTGTATATCATTGGTGTTGATAACACGATGTAAATCCATAGAAGGTTGAGGTGACTGCGGCGGGTTATAAAGGATCCCGTATGAGCCGTATCAGCAACTCGGCCAATGGTTCCTTTCAACTGGCTGCTTTGAAGTTTAACCAAACTGTAGTGGCAGTGACTTGTGCACCTACCCATTGAGCCATCCCGTGCAGACGGCAGCTGATAAAACATGATAACTTGCCTCCAATTTGTTGAAAGAAAAACGGGCTTCCCAAGCAGTGACTCGCTCATATTCAATAAACAGCTCATGCAGACAGGTGCGGCCCGGTGTGTTGATATAGACCAACCCGCGAGAGACAGATGGTAAAAACAACCATTGCATCAGAGGCGGCACAGACAGATGAGCCGGCCATGGCGTTGTAAGCCGGTGCGGATGGGCGAGTTAACCACATCGTTTTGATGTAGTGAACAATTGTCCTACATCAACAATATTGTAGACCAAAACAAAGATAAACTTCTCTTTGATAAAAAATAATATGTACCAATAAAATATATTTTAGATGGATATCACCTGATGTGCCAGGCCGGGAATAATCCGCCATGAAATTGATGATTGTTAGGTGAAGTTGAAGTCGCTCACGGATGAACCGGCCGCGACGTGATAAACCGGTGCAGACGGGTGAGTCCACCGCGACGTTTGTAAGCCGGCGTGGACAGCGAGTCGGCCACGGTGTTGTAAGCTAGCGTGGACACGTGAACCGGCCGCGAGGGCGGACGGGCGAGTCGTCCGTGGCGTTGTAAGGCGGCGCGGACGGGTGAACCGGCCACGACTCTGTAAGCTGGTGCGGCAGTACGTTGAGTACGGATGACCACCTTTGCCGAATGATGTTGGCACGCCTCCATCACCGTGGCATAATACCACTTTGTAATGAATAATTCTCCTGCATATAAAATACTGTAGGGCAAAGTAATTTTGTTCGGATGAAATAATATGTGCTTAAAAATAAATAAGATAAATAGCACCTGATTCGTCCAGACGACAGATGATTTTTAGCTGGCGGTTTACAGTGGCCCCCCTCTGCGCGGTCTACCACGGTGGAGATGGCAGCAAGGCCGGTAACTCAGCGCGGACGCTGCCGAGGAGGCCCCTGGCGAAGGTGGCTCAGGAGCAGGACGCGGCCGTAGCCGCGCGAGGTAGCGACGAGGCGGGGTCTTTTGGCCGTGGCGACTTACGGCGACGGAGGAGGCGAATCCAAGGTGCGGCGGCACGGGTCGCCGTCTACGCGGACAGAGCAAGGCGGCAGCCGACCGGAGAGCCCGTGAAGTGAGGCGGGGCGCCGGGCCGTCTCGGAGCAGACATGTGGTGACTTGGAGCGAGGCCGCGGCCATGGCGTAACCAAGGCGGCTCCAGGGCGACGCAGACTTGTGCGGGGGCGACGACGGTCACCGGCAGCTCGACGCACGACCGCGGACGGCGGTGGTTTAAACAGAGGCCGCGGCAAAAGGAGCCATGGCGGCTCAGGACGTGCGAGGGTCGCCGGCGGTTTAAGATACTGTTGTGAGTCTCGTAGGTCTCGAATCATCGCCCGTAAGTAGTTTTTAAATAGGTCCAACTCCGGACGATGTGTGCATTGGGCCACCTGCTGTAGCATCTACAATCACTAGTACCCAGAGTGATTGGATTTTGCTTTCCGTCAATAGTACAGACCCTGTTGGTCTTTTGTAGTAGTAGTAGTCGGTACGGTTGATGGATACGATTTGGAAGTAGTACTAGCAGTAAGGACAAAACACCTCGGGCTTCAGCGCGCTGGTGAAAACATGCTGCAACAGGAAACCATGGTTTCGGCAACTTGATCATTGCATCTAATAGATTGCGGACACGTTCTCAACTTGCAGGAGCGACAGTGCAATCAGCACAACCATACTTTCCTTGAAATTTTAATCTTCCAAACCATGAACTCAGACCGATAAACTGCGGCTCGGCGTCGGCGAACCCGTATTGTGGTTGTTAATTTTCCAATCATAACTGGCGCCGTTCCTGGTCTTGGCCCTTCTTCAGCATCGCATATCAAAAAACACCATCGATTATAAATCTGGACAGATGAACTTGAAGTTGATGCAGATCTTTCAAACCGGCTCTTGCTTCAACCGGACACTTATGAAATTCTCGATCCCTGAGAGAGATCCCTCCAAGAAGTCAACACAACCGTGCGCTAGCCCCACGGTGGGCGCCAACTGTCGTGGAATTGTCACGGCAGATGTCCTAGTGTGAGGACTTAGTCGTGGGGCCAACGCATCTTTGTAGTAGCTTGAGAGGGGTTGATTGGGATGAGAGATGCAGGGCAGATCAACACGCAAGACAAGGGTTTAGACAGCTTCGGGCCCCGGGAAACATCATCCGGTAACAACCCTACGTGCTGTTTGAGGCTAGGTCTCATTATGATCACAGGAGAGTCGCTGGCTCCGGCTCTCGGTGTTTAGCCCTAGAGATATTTCTTGTTGCTCGTCCCTTTTTGGGGTGCCCTGCCCCTCCTTATATAAGTTAGAGGGGCGGGTTACATGTGGAGTCCTAGTAGGACTAGGACTAGTCTATCTTTTCTTACAAGTTGAATACAAGTCCGGGTCTCGCTTCCTTGGTAGGAGAATATTCTTTATGCCTTTCTTCATAAACCGACCCACCATAACATGAGCCGGCCTTCTGGGCTTTGGGCCTACTCTACTGTCTGACCCGCCGTCGGGGTCATCGGTGAGTCGTCTGACAGTGAGCCGCCAGACCCGTGAGTCGCCAGTCCTCTGGCGGGTCACGGTGAAGCGCCATGTCCGGCCGGGTCATACTTCCGGCCGGGTCATTCCGCGGGGTATATCCCCGACATTAGCCCCCAGTTTAATTTGGATTTATCCATGTTAAACTAATCTGCAATATAATCACAAGAATAACTTTGACAGGTTGTGTTCCGGCTTAAATATTCTTTGTAAGCCGGCACCTGATCATCCTTAAGTCCTTGTCATCTTCCTTCTTGCTATGTATCCATAATCTCATAGCAAATCTCTTTAGCAGATATGTTCAAATTTTGCCAATGCAAAAAATCCAGATACTTCCTTTGAAAAATCCGGGTCAACAGGCTAGCTTCAGAGTCAATTTGCTGACATTGGTCTCTTGTTGAGAAATATTGTAAGAGATAATCCACTTGAGTCGGCCTTCAATGCTCTGACTTGACAAAAATATTGGTCTTCAAATATTCAACTTATATTCATCCGGCTTAAAGATATAAAACTTGCCGGTTTATGAGTACTAAAATTGCCGGGTTATAAATAGATGATGCCAAGTCATAATTGTCGCCGACGCCGGTTTATGATTTTTGCAGACACCAGGTCAATCTGATTTACTCAAAACTGAGAATTTGAAGATATTTCTCCCTTATATCCATATTACCTGTAGCCCCCAAGGGCCGGTTTAATCAGCATGAATAAGCCGGGACTTATCACCATGGCTTTAAATAAAATCCAGTTGTGTAGCCCCCGTGAGTCGGTTATAGTCATAGTAGTGTAGCCGGGTCATCCTAGAATTGTCTTGAATTTTTGACAGGAGCAATTAGTAGTCCCCAAGGGTCGGCTCATTATGATATGATGAGTCGGGTCTTCAATAAGATTAGTAAGAATGACTTTGCATTAGCCCCCAAGTGCCATGGTGCATGCTGGCAGTGACATGGGACTTGCATATTTGATGTAATCTCAATTTGAATAATGTAGCCCCCAAGTGCCGGGTTATAAGCCTGCAGCGACTCGGGACTATTCCTATCATTGTAGAATAAATCATATCCATTGATAAAATAATAGCCATTGCGCTGAAGCGACTTTGAAAACCTCAATCATAATATTAGTTTCTGATGACCATAACAAAAATCCAGCCATGTTGGCTATTAAAGATTTGAATAATATAATCCGGTATGAAAACCTCAATCATTCAATATCATTATGAAAATCCAGCCAGTTTTGGCTATTAAAGATTTGAATACCTCATCGGTTGACAAGTAAATCCGGAGTTTAAATACCCGGCGGCTCTTGGCCGATGGCGATTTAATACGCCTCCATTGTAAGCCGGAAATTTTATAACCCGACTATTTATAGCCTTTTGAGAAAATCAAGAATTGATAACCCTTTTGAGACACCAATGTCAATCTTTCGATGACGGGCTTGGACTTAAACATTTATGTAAGTCATAGTTCTGCAAATCCTGCACAGAGTTTAAACAACATATGCCCTGACGACTTAACGTCAAAAGCCAGGGCGGATAACCACCCAAATGTAGTCTTATCCTGCACACAAGTAGATCACAAGACACCTTGGCGGTTTACCGCAGGGCGGGTCATAATATCTTACATATGACCACGGATGTGTAAAAAAGGAGTCACAGATAAGCCTGTTATGAATCATACCGCGGGGTATATCCCCGACAGGAAGATATCCCAACACAACTCTAGACAGAAATTAAATTAATACAAGCTTTATATTACAAGCCAGGGGCCTCGAGGGCTCGAATACATAAGCTCGAATACACAAGAGTCAGCGGAAGCAACAATATCTGAGTACAGACATAAGTTAGACAAGTTTGCCTTAAGAAGGCTAGCACAAAAGCATCTATGATTGAAAAGGCAAGGCCTCCTGCCTGGGAGCCTCCTAACTTGTAACACCCCGGATGTAACTTTCCATATTTGTAACTCCAACCCTTGCCATTTTCGGCTATGTGTTATGATATTCCCTTCGTGGTCGGCTTTTGTCTTTCGTTTTGCATTTTGATCTTGTCATGCATCTCATACCATGTCATCATGTGCATTGCATTTGCATACGTGTTCGTCTCAGGCATCCGAGCATTTCCCCGTTGTCCGTTTTGCAATCCGGCGCTCCCACCTCCTTCGGCGCACCCCTCTTGTTTCTTTTCGTGAGCGGGTGTTCAACGTTCTCGGAATGGACCGAGGCTTTTCAAGTGGCCTTGGTATACCACCGGTAGACCACCGGTCAAGTTTCGTTCCATTTGGAGGTCGTTTGGTACTCCAACGGTTAACCGGGTAACCGCAGATGCCTTTTGTGTGTTGCAGCAAAACCCCTCTCTAAACAGCCCAAAACTCCTCTAAGTCACTTCCATGCTGTAGGTCGTTCGATCACGATCGTGTGGGCGAAAACCACACCTCATTTGGACTCTCCTAGCTCCCTCTATCTATATAAATGTGAGACCCCCCAAAATTCCCGCAGTCCAAAACCCTAGCCATCTCCCTCTCCGCGGCCGGACGCGTCCGCTCCGGCCGGACGAAATCGCGCCGCCGCCCTCGCCCAATCGGCGCCTGCCACGTGGCGCCGTACGCCGCGCCGCCGCGCGAGCCCGCGAGGCCCGCGGGAGGCCCTCCCGGCCCAGATCCGGCGCCGCCCGCGCGCCTCCTCCTCTGACGCGCGCCACCGTGCCCCGCCTCCGCCGCCTCGCCGTCGCCTCACCGTGCCCCGCCGCCTCGCCGTCGCCTCGCCGTGCCCCGCCGCCGCCGCGCCCCGAGGCCGCCGCCCTCGTCGCCGGTCGCCGCCGCCTCCCCGCGCCGCTCCGCCTCCTCGCCCGACGCCGGCATCCTCTGCTCCGGCGAGCAGCCCGGCGAGCTCGGCCCTAGCCCCGATCTCGATCTGGTTTGACCTAGGTTGACCCCGAGATCCCCCCGAAATATTTCTAGGTCTTGTTATTTTTTGCAGTATGTACCTCTGTTCATCACATCATAACTCTCTGCATATAGCTCCGTTTTGTGTGTTTAATACATCGAAATGTTCGTCTCGTGATGGTCTACATTTTGTTCAATTGCACCATGTTCATTAGAGTCCATCTTGATGCCCAAATCTCTGGTGCAAGAGTGCTAGTTGCTGTTGTCTGCTATTACTTAGCAGAACTTGGAGATTTGTTATTTTTGTTGCATTTAATCTGTGCTTCTTATGGGCATGAGCTCTACATGTGTTTTGTTGTATGCCATGCCATCTTTCCAGTGGTGTATGCCATGTATTTTATTGATCTCTATGGTGACTAGCACAAGCATACAAACTAGGCTCCGTAATGTTTCTGATTTCAGAGACTTGGTAGTTTTTCTAAGTCTGTGACTGCTGTTATTTTGTTGCTATGTATCCATGTGGCTACAGAGAGATCCATGCTTATTTTGGTGATGTTCATTAAGGATGTTTTGTAGATATTGTTGTAATTGATCTATTCCTGCCCTTGTTTGCAATTATGGAGTGCCATAGCATGACTCAATCTTGCTCTACTTTTGCTATAAAATATTTCTGGCAGATTGTTTACGTGTTATTCAATTTTGCCAAGCTTGTTGTAGTTGTTTCATACATGCTATGTATTTTCTCTTGCCATGGATAGCTTCATAAACATGCCATCTTGATGTAGGTATGCTTGTTTTGTCATGCATTGCTTTGTGGTGAGTGCATCAAGCTCACCAAGATGCCTTCATATTATTGTTTCTGCCATGCTCTGTTTTCTGCCAAGTCTGAAACCTGTCAACGAAACTTGCTATGTTTACATGGTTGCCATCATATCTTCTGTTCCTTTTTGGCTTATGGTCAGTAAGGGACTTTTGTCTTATGCATTTAGTAGAATACTGCCGTGCCTTGTTTTTCCATGTTAAGTTCCTGTAGCATGTTCATTTCGTGCTCTGAACATTGCTACCTGATGTTGTTTCAGCCATGTCCAGTAATTTCACCAAGTCTGTGAACCTGATATTGTTTGCACTTTTGCCATGCTTGTTTGAGCCTGTTATATTGTGATCTAGCCATAGCTCAGTGTTCATCTTTTGTCAAGCATCTCCTGTCGATTGCTTCCATATGCTTTGTTGCTATGTTGGAGTGCTGTGGCTTTGTTACTTGTTGCATTCTAAGTGCTATCATGCTGTTAATCGCAGATTCGTGTCATTCTTGTTTTGCTTGCCATTTGCAAACCGTGCATCCGTTTCCGGTGATCTTTATATCGTTTTCGACCGAAATCATCTCATCTTTCCAGTGGTATGCTTGGTTTGCCAAGTTACTTCCTTGTTCATCTTTTCCCTTCCGGAGCACGCATATGCATCGCGTATCATATCTTGCATATCATTCATGTTTTGCATCATGTTGCTTGTGCATTTCCCGTGATTGATTGTGGTTCCATTGCTTGTGTTCTTGTCTTGGGTAGAGCCGGGAGACGAGTTCGTAAACGAGGAACCTGTTGAGTACGCTTACGAGGATCAAGCTTTCGACAACTCTGAGAACCTTGCAGGCAAGATGACCACCCCTCGAAATCACTTCTATCTTTGCTTTGCCTAGTTGTTCGCTCTATTGCCATGCTGCGCTACCTACCACTTGCTATATCATGCCTCCCATATTTGCCATGTCAGCCCCTAACCATCTTTTCCTAGCAAACCGTTGTTTGGCTAAGTTACCGCTTTTGCTCAGCCCTTCTTATAGCGTTGCTAGTTGCAGGTGAAGTTGAAGTTTGTTCCATGTTGGAACATGGATATTTTGGAATATCACACTATCTCTTATTATATTAATGCATATATATATTTGGTAAAGGGTGGAAGGCTCGGCCTTACGCCTGGTGTTTTGTTCCACTCTTGCCACCCTAGTTTCTGTCATACCGGTATTATGTTCCTTGAGTTTGCGTTCCTTACGCGGTTGGGTGATTTATGGGACCCCCTTGACAGTTCGCCTTGTAAAACTCCTCCAGCAAGGCCCAACCTTGGTTTTACCATTTGCCACCTAAGCCTTTTCCCCCGGGTTTTCGCGAGCCCGAGGGTTATCTTTATTTTAAACCCCCGGACCAGTGCTCCTTCGAGTGCTGGCCCAAACTAGGTGATGTCCGGCGCCCCCTGGGCAACCAGGGTCTATGCCAACCCGACGTCTTGCCCATCCGGTGTGCCCTGAGAACGAGATATGTGCAGCTTCTATCGGGATTTGTCGGCACATTCGGGTGGCTTTGCTGGTTTTGTTTTACCATTGTCGAAATGTCTTGTAAACCGGGATTCCGAGACTGATCGGGTCTTTCCGGGAGAAGGTTTATCCTTCATTGACCGTGAGAGCTTATGATGGGCTAAGTTGGGACACCCCTACAGGGTATTATCTTTCGAAAGCCGTGCCCGCGGTTATGAGGCATATGGGAATTTGTTAATGTCTGGTTGTAGAGAACTTGTCACTCGACTTAATTAAAATACATCAACCACGTGTGTAGCCGTGATGGTCTCTTCTCGGCGCAGTCCGGGAAGTGAACACGGTTTGAGTTATGAATGACGTAAGTAGGAGTTCAGGATCACTTCTTGGTCATTACTAGTTGACGACCGTTCCGTTGCTTCTCTTCTCGTTCTCAGTTGCGTATGTTAGCCACCATATATGCTTAGTGCATGTTGCAGCTCCACCTCATTACACCATCCTTTCCTATAAGCTTAAATAGTCTTGATCTCGCGGGTGTGAGATTGCTGAGTCCTCGTGACTCACAGATTCTACCAAAACAGTTGCAGGTGCCGACGATGCCAGTGCAGATGATGGGATCGACCTCAAGTGGGAGTTCGACGAGGAACGTGGTCGTTACTATGTGTCTTTTCCTGATGATCAGTAGTGGAGCCCAGTTGGGACGATCGGGGATCTAGCATTTGGGGTTATCTTATTTTTCTTTTGGATCTTGACCGTAGTCGGTCTATGTGTGTATTTTGGATGATGTATGTATTATATTTATGTGTTGTGTGAAGTGGCGATTGTAAGCCAACTCTCGTTATCCCATTCTTGTTCATTACATGGGATTGTGTGAAGATGACCCTTCTTGCGACAAAACCACAATGCGGTTATGCCTCTAAGTCGTGCCTCGACACGTGGGAGATATAGCCGCATCGTGGGCATTACATAACTACTCCTGGTCGTCAGCGGTCTCCACGTAGTAGCAGGCATCGGCGGTGGCATCTGGCTCCTGGGCTCCGACATCTGGTTGCATCAACCGGAAAGAATAAGAAAGGAGGGAAAAGGGGGAGCAAAGCAACCGTGAGTACTCATCCAAAGTACTCGCAAGCAAGGATCTACACTACATATGCATCGGTATCACTGAAATGGGCTATATCTGTGGACTGGACTATAGAATGCCAGAAGAGAAGGGGAAAGCCTAGCCTATCAAAGACTAGCATCTTCTGGAAACCACCATCTTGCAGCAACAGGAGGGAGTAGAGTAGCATAAAGTAAAGTAGTAGAAGTGTTATCAACCTCGGCCAGAGATCCTTTCTCGACTCCCTGCGAGAAAGCAATCCCAGAGCCATACTATCCATTTATCATAGCCATGTCTCATCTCAAGTATCCAGTTCTAGTCGTATCGATCGGGATACAACTCCAAGTGTCTGTTGCCGTAGGACAGGCTATCGGTAGATGTTTTCTTCCCTGCAGGGGTGCACCAACTTACCCACCATGCTCGATTAACTCCGGCCGGACACACTTTCCTGGGTCATGCCCGACCTCGGCCAAATAATACGCCGCAACCCGACCTAGGCTTAATAGAGAGGTCAGCACGCCGGACTAAACCTATGCCCCCAGGGGTCGTGGGCCATCGCCCTGGGAACTCCTGCACGTTGCGAACGCGGCCGGTGAGCAGACCTAGCTACCTCCTTCAAAAAGGCAGGTGCTTACGCAGTCCAACCCGGCGCGCGTCGCTCAGTCGCGGACGTCTATTAAAGCTTCGGCTGATGCATATGACGCAGAATGCCCATACTATGCCCACGTGATGGTTAGTGCTATCAGGCCAGAGGCCCCTCGGATCAAATATCCAAATCATAGTGGATTAGGAACACGCGGTAACAAGCGGAGACTCACGAAAGATGTGACCCCGTCGCCCCGTCTCGAGGACTTGCGGCAAGGGCTAAGAATGCCCGACCACGCCTCGTAATTATCTTGCGGGCACCCTCCAGGTCAACCCGACTCCTCATCACTCGCAAATATGCTCGCTCGGGTACCCCTTAGGGCCGACCCGTCTTTAGTAACATGGTTCAGTGTAAAGTCATAGAAACCATAGTAACCGTGTGTCTAACACCAAGGGGGAAACCTGAGGACTCACCCTCGACGGATTCCACTCGATGTAATCATCAAGGTGAACGTAAGAGGATCCACCCTCGAGGTTCACACTTGAGGGGTTGCATGACAGAGTCGTATCGGAAGTGGTTAAGGCGGAATCACCCTCGATGACCACGACCGAATAGCTACACTACAGGGTTAACATCAGAAGTGCTGATGAGGTCTCACCCTCGGCACTCGATAGTAACCCAGTAGTGTCGAGCAACTAAGGGGAAAGTGATGTGCGGTGTCGAGGCCTGGTCTTCGATCCCGTTGATGGGGTCTTCGATGATGATGCAGGGGCAACAAGGACAAGGTGGGAGTCACTGATGGATCACTAACCAACCTATACTAAGCAGATGAGGATAAGCAGGTAAGGTACAACAACAGATACAAAAGCAGGCTATGCATCAGAATAGGAGCAAACAATTACAGTAGCAAAATCTAATGCAAGCATGAGAGAATGGAATGGGCGAGGATGATCAAAGGGGGGGGCTTGCCTGGAAGCTCTGCTGTAAAGGATGAAGATTCGTCGGTGACGTAGTCGATCACAGGGGCAGCATCGGTCTCGGGGTCTACCGGAGAGAAGAGGGGGAAGAAACAATAAATATAAAGTAAACAAAGCATCATAAAGCATAACATGGCAACACGTTGTGCCGGGTGTGACCTAACGTATGGCTACACGATAAAGGTGAAGGGGGAAATCAACCGGGAATGTTTTCCCGGTTCTGGACCTGTGTCAAACAGATGACCGGAGGGGGAATGTTCCGTGTTCAGCATGCTAGGGGCATGTGACAGATAAACAGACCGTGTATTCTGATTCGTCTCGTTTTTCTGAGCAACTTTCATATAGAAAACATTTTCATTCGAGTTACGGATTATTTTCTACGAATTTCTAAAGATTTAAACATTTCTAAAATTATTTAATTTTAACATAAATGGAAATATGACATCAGCATGACGTGTTGATGACGTCAACAATCAACAGAGCGGTTGACCAGGTCAAACCTGACCGGTGGGTCCCACATGTCATACTCAGAGGGACTAACAGTAACTTATTTTAATTAAACGGAGTTATTTAGCAGTAGGGCCCCATATGTTAGTGACTGTTTAGGTTAACTAATTAATTTTATATAAATAAAACGTTTATTAAGGGAGTGGAGCATGCATGTCAGTGACTGGTCGAACGGCCGGAAAATGCGTACGAGGCACGGAAAGGGGGTGCGGCTAGGCGCGCTCGAACGGCCACTCGACCGTGCGTCGAGTGATGGTGGTGGCATCGCCGGACCTGGCCGAAAACGTCGCCAGTGACGAGGTCCATGACGGAGCGGCTACAGTCGGCGGCGGAAAGGTGCTACAGCGCGCTACAGAGCAAAAGGAAAGGATGGGGAGGACCTGCACAGAGCGACGAGTCCAACGGGCACGACCCCATGACCAAAAGGTCACCGGGAGGACGCCGGCGACGAGCTCGCGCAGCATCGTGTTCGGCCACGGTGGGAGAGACGGCTAGGGACCGCACAAGTGCAGACGGAGAAAGGGACAAGGAAGGTGGTGGCTCACCGCGCAGCTACGGAAAGCCCTTGACGGCTTAGGAGCAGAAGCGCACGCCGTAGAGTCGCTGGAATTGCTGCGGCCGTCGGAGATGGGGACGAAGGGGTTCGGAGCTGCGGTGCCTCCCAGCTCCAACGGAGGGCACCGAACGGCGTAGCGGTTCATGGCAGAGCGCTACTACATATCGGCGAGGCGAGGCAGTGGCGGTGTCCGCGGTGGCGATGCAGCACGGCGACGATGGCGTTTGGTGTTGAAGGAGAATGAGCGAGAGGAGAGGGGAGAATGGACGGGGAGGTCCAGGGGGAGTGGATGAGGGGGATCTAGGGGCAAGGGGAACCCGAGGCATCGCCCTTATCCCCTTGGGGCGGCGCCGGCGAGGCGGTCGGGCGGGAACGGCGCCTGTAGCGTCCCGGGTCAAAGGAACAGGGAGGGGAGGTGTCCGATGCGGGGGGCTGGATGGGCCGGCTCTGGTGGGCTAGGCCCAGGGGGCAGGGGCTTTTCTCTGTGTGTGTGTGTGTGTGTGTGTGTGTGTGTTTCCTTTTTCTTTGAAAGCTTTTTCTGTTTTCTTTTTAAAACCAAAAGCAAAATAATTTTATAAAATACAAAGCTTAAACCTAAATTACTATTATTATTCAGACTACCGCCTCAATTAGTTTGGTAGATAAATAAATTAGTTTAGCATTTTTATAAATTAAAAAACATTTAAAATAATGTTTTAACCATCGTTTTAGTTATCTTAGGCCCTTTAAACACCCTGAAAAATTGTTGGTTCACCACCAATATTACTAGAAGAAAACTTTCCACATGATAAACATTTTAGTCTTCATGTTTGAGAAGTTTTGAATTTTGACTATAATTTGGATTTGAAGTTTAATTGTGTTTGAATGCAAATGAGGATTAGCAACAGTAAGAGTGATGACATGGCACCATCAACAGGGGATTACTGTAGCATGATTCTCCGGGTGTTACAATTCTCCTCCACTACAAGAAATCTCATCCCGAGATTTAAGGGGTGGAGTAAGGGGGAAAGACTAGGGAAGGACAGAGCTCAACACAAGATAGGTACATGGGGACTATCTCAGTGAACATGGCATAGAGGCATCTCTCGAGTTGAAATCCAATAAAGTCATCGAGAGCAAGGTGAGGTGCAATAAGAAGCTCCAACCGGGTAGACAATCATTTGTTGCCTGAAACAAGGGGTGTACAGGAGAGTCAGGTTACGATCCTGTGAAACTATGGGTTATGGGCCCACCATGTGGGTTAAAAAGTAGGAAGGGTGCTGACATCTTGTATGGTCCTGATAGCAAGGCATGTCAGAGGATAGTCTGTCAGTTATATTAGCAACAACGTTGGTACCAAGGGCGAGGGACGAAGAGAACCATTTTCCTGCTCGTTGAAACGAGGTGGACCAATAGGCAAACTTCTCGTCCATTGGTGGTTACCGGAATGTCAACAGCAATAATAACAGGGTCTTACTGTCAAATTGTACACCAATGTGTTTACATAAGCAGGGAGCTATTACTGCTTAGATCTCATAAATTATATGAAAGGTTAAAAAAAACAATGGAAGGGAAAATATGATTGTTAGTTTAATCAGAACAATAGAAAGGAAAATGTGTTTAAACACAATTGTAAGGAGTATTCCCTTCACAAGGACAAGCAGAGGACGATATTCATGGCAAGATAGAAAGTAGATAACCAACTAGGTAAAGGGGCGAGGGAACTCATGTTGTTACCCATACAACAGGGTTTGGGTAATCGATCAAGAAACATTTAGCATTGCGTTTCCAATGTTCTTGTTGACGATCGGAGTACCACAGACATGCTTCGGGATAGCATTGACATGGTCATCAGGGAAAGGTCGGACCTTGGGAACACAAAGGATCCATCAGGAATTTTTAGAACATCTCATGCAATTTTATCAGGGAAAAGATGAGGTGGCCGATGGGTTCAACAACAATCCATCAACATGTTAAAAAGGATGTATTTCCAAAATTTATATGAACAAGTTTTATGTTGTGGGGGAGACAAGAATGTTGTTGATGATAACACAAATCATCAAGGGGCAAGGATGATATTTCTCATCATGAATTCGATTGATATCTTGGGAGAGTTCAGAAAGTTGATGATGATAACGACACATTTGTCGAGGGATTTCAGGAAGATGTAATTGATCGGCGATGACATCAAGTCAATGGAATGATGAAGCGAAAGGTTATTGGAACCACGAGCACGACACAAACTCGAAAGCAAGCTTGTTGTTCATGGCGAAATGGTATGACGAGGAAGATCGACATAAGCTTATCTCGTCGTCGAAAATTCTGCTCCGGGAAGGACCAGGTAGCACAGTTAAAATTTAGCATGATAATGATATAGCCGGCCACGCTAGGAATGACTTGAAGGACTATTAAACTCGTAAGAAATGAAAATTACTTAGAGTTATTGAATTAGAGTGTGGAATCGATTCTCTTATCGGTGTTCTCGAGTGACTAATAACTCAGAACCCGGGGGGAAATCTGAAATCAGTGAAAAGTAATACTAGACGAATACTCATAGGAAGCAACTGAGTTCTTTGATATTCTCGAGATACTGGAGGGCAATACTCGAAGGAAGATCAAAATAGAGGTTGCGGAGTTGCATTGATCTGCAGAAGACAAGTGCATGAACTTGTCCGAGAAATGGAATCAAAGGGGAACAATCATGGTCAGAACCACGGTTGCAAAGGACCAAACATAGATACCAGAAGAACTTATAACAAGGGGATTATTATTATCACAAGAAGCCTCCATGATAATTTCCACATCGGGTCCATGGGCTTGAACACAAAGTTCAAGGTCGACTCTCACTTCTTCAAAGCATAACCTTCCATTCACTTCTCGCTTTCGAAGAGATTGTAGTGCAGAAGATTTATCTGGCGAAGTACCAGAAGAGTAAGACTCACATCTCTTTTGAGTTCACACGGATTAGGGAAGGCATAGGTTCAACCCGTAGGGATATCTTAGGAACACCTACCACTAACTTCCAGAGCATATAACATCAGCTCAATTGCAGAGCATGGTTGACAATAAGCAGAGGATACAATTTACCGAAGGCAATATGTATCAGGGGAAGAGCGCACGAGATTTTGAATATGAAGGACATTGCCGGATAATAATCCAACAAAGGATTCAGCGGTCCTCAATGGATCTGATGTGAGTATCAGTACTCAATCAGAAGAGGGAAAGAATGCAAAGGCATCAGATTATAGAAACAGCTAAATAATTCGACATTCAAGTTGAAGGGAACTAGGTGGACAATCATTACAACATGATTGGCCGAGATCCAACTCATGTCTAGAATGACGTATGAGCCGGAAGGTCAAATTTCAGGGTTCGACTGATTATTGCGAGCAATCGCAACATTAAGAATATATAGGCTCAGGATGGCAAGGACAAAGGATGTTAATGAATATTGCTAGACATATGGATTTAACCATAATGCAGGCAGACAAGACTTTCGGGAGCACTAGGCTACAGAGGATCTTTGGGAGATCAAATTGCATTCGAGGAATTTTGTGAAACATAGGATCAACTGGGGATGAACGAATCCCCAATAAGTGTGAGGAATTTTTCGTAGGGTTATTCAGGAGGAAAAGAGCTGCAAGGAAATCAGAAAAAGGATTCTCGAAAGTCGGAGAATACTTTCGGGTATCTTGTAATAACAAGAACAACTAGGGATGGAAGTATGAATGGTGAGGGTACGCAGTTATCCATAAGGACTCAACGGTATTAAGGGATTGTAAAAGAAATGACACAAGTTCTCGGCAGTAGATCGGAGAGTATCTTCGAAGTCTTTTGGTGAAGCAGGCAACCATCCGGAATGAAGGGGCTCTCCAGGGAAAGTCGTTACGAGAACCTAATGTAGTTAGTAAATTCATTTTACCCGAATAGAAGAGAGATCAGAATCCTAGAGTATAGACGAGGACTAAAAGATCCTAATACCGCCCAATGGCGACGCGGGCCTGTAAGCCACACAGCCAAGTTAGTAAAATAGTTTTCGGTTTCTAGACTCAACTTCGGCCAAGGAGTTGGAAGGGGGCTACCTACAAGCAGTCGGCTCTGATACCAACTTGTGACGCCCCCGATTCAATCGTACACTAATCATACACGCAAATGTGTACGATCAAGATCAGGGACTCACGGGAAGATATCACAACACAACTCTAGACACAAATTAAATTAATACAAGCTTTATATTACAAGCCAGGGGCCTCGAGGGCTCGAATACATAATCGAATACACAAGAGTCAGCGGAAGCAACAATATCTGAGTACACACATAAGTTAGACAAGTTTGCCTTAAGAAGGCTAGCACAAAAGCATCTACGATCGAAAAGGCAAGGCCTCCTGCCTGGGAGCCTCCTAACTACTCCTGTTCGTCAGCGGTCTCCACGTAGTAGCAGGCATCTGCGGTGGCATCTGGCTCCTGGGCTCCGACATCTGGTTGCATCAACCGGAAAGAATAAGAAAGGGGGAAAAGGGGAGCAAAGCAACCGTGAGTACTCATCCAAAGTACTCGCAAGCAAGGATCTACACTACATATGCATCGGTATCACCGAAATGGGCTATATCTCTAGACTGGACTGCAGAATGCCAGAAGAGAAGGGGAAAGCCTAGCCTATCGAAGACTAGCATCTTCTGGAAACCACCATCTTGCAGCAACAGGAGGGAGTAGAGTAGCATAAAGTAAAGTAGTAGAAGTGTTATCAACCTCGGCCAGAGATCCTTTCTCGACTCCCTGCGAGAAAGCAATCCCAGAGCCATACTATCCATTTCTCATATCCATGTCTCATCTCAAGTATCCAGTTCTAGTTGTATCGATCGGGATACAACTCCAAGTGTCCGTTACCGTAGGACTGGCTATCGATAGATGTTTTCTTCCCTGCAGGGGTGCACCAACTTACCCACCACGCTTGATTAACTCCGGCCGGACACACTTTCCTGGGTCATGCCCGGCCTCGGCCAAACAATATGCCGCAACCCGACCTAGGCTTAATAGAGAGGTCAGCACGCCGGACTAAACCTATGCCCTAGGGGTCATGGGCCATCGCCCCGGGAACTCCTGCACATTGCGAACGCGGCCGGTGAGCAGACCTAGCTACCTCCTTCAAAAAGGCAGGTGCTTACGCAGTCCAACCCGGCGCGTGCCGCTCAATCGCTGACGTCTATTAAAGCTTCGGCTGATGCATACGACGTAGAACGCCCATACTATGCCCACGTGATGGTTAGTGCTATCAGGCCAGAGGCCCCTCGGATCAGATATCCAAATCGTAGTGGATTAGGAACGCGCGGTAACAAGCAGAGACTCACGAAAGATGTGACCCCATCGCCCCGTCTCGAGGACTTGCAGCAAGGGCTAAGAATACCCGGCCACGCCTCGTAATTATCTCGCGGGCACCCACCAGGTCAACCCGACTCCTCATCACTCGCAAATATGCTCGCGCGGGTACCCCTCAGGGCCGACCAGTCTTTAGTAACATGGTTCAGTGTAAAGTCATAGAAACCATAGGGGGGAACCTGAGGACTCACCCTCAACGGATTCCACTCGATGTAATCATCAAGGTGAACGTAAGAGGATCCACCCTCGAGGTTCACACTTGAGGGGTTGCATGACAGAGTCGTATCGGAAGTGGTTAAGGCGGAATCACCCTCGATGACCACGACCGAATAGCTACACTACAGGGTTAACATCAGAAGTGCTGATGAGGTCTCACCCTCGGCACTCGATAGTAACCCAGTAGTGTCGAGCAACTAAGGGGAAAGTGATGTGCGGTGCCGAGGCCTGGTCTTCGATCCCGTTGATGGGGTCTTCGATGATGATGCAGGGGCAACAAGGACAAGGTGGGAGTCACTGATGGATCACTAACCAACCTATACTAAGCAGATGAGGATAAGCAGGTAAGGTACAACAACAGATACAAAAGCAGGCTATGCATCAGAATAGGAGCAAACAATTACAGTAGCAAAATCTAATGCAAGCATGAGAGAATGGAATGGGCGAGGATGATCAAAGGGGGGGCTTGCCTGGAAGCTCTGCTGTAAAGGAAGAAGATTCGTCGGTGACGTAGTCGATCACAGGGGCAGCATCGGTCTCGGGGTCTACCGGAGAGAAGAGGGGGAAGAAACAATAAATATAAAGTAAACAAAGCATCATAAAGCATAACATGGCAACACGTTGTGCCGGGTGTGACCTAACGTATGGCTACATGATAAAGGTGAAGGGGGAAATCAACCGGAAATGTTTTCCCGGTTCCGGACCTGTGTCAGACAGATGACCGGAGGGGGAATGTTCCATGTTCAGCATGCTAGGGGCATGTGACAGATAAACAGACCATGTATTCGGATTCATCTCGTTTTTCTGAGCAACTTTCATATAGAAAACATTTTCATTCGAGTTACGGATTATTTTCTACAAATTTCTAAAGATTTAAACATTTTTGAAATTATTTAATTTTAACAGAAATGGAAATATGACATCAGCATGACGTGTTGATGACGTCGGCAATCAACAGAGCGGTTGACCAGGTCAAACCTGACCGGTGGGTCCCACATGTCAAACTCAGAGGGACTAACAGTAAATTATTTTAATTAAACAGAGTTAATTAGCAGTAGGGCCCCATATGTCAGTGACTGTTTAGGTTAACTAATTAATTTTATATAAATAAAACGTTTATTAAGGGAGTGGAGCATGCATGTCAGTGACTGGTGAAACCTAGTCGTCGGGTTGACTGGATTAACCGGGCAAGCAGGACCCATTGGGCCCACTGGCCAGTGGCCCAGGTGGTGCCACGTCGGCGCCAGGTCAGCGCAGGCGACGGAGTGACGCCGGCGAGCCTGCCCGCGGCGGTGTGTCGCCGTAGTTGGCCGAAAAACGCGTACGAGGCACGGAAAGGGGGTGCGGCTAGGCGCCCTCGAACGGCCACTCGGCCGCGCGTCGAGTGATGGTGGTGGCATCGCCGGACCTGGCCGGAAACATCGCCAGCGACGAGGTCTGTGGCGGAGCGGCTACGGTCGGCGGCGGAAAGGTGCTACGGCGCTACAGAGCAAAAGCGAAGGATGGGGAGGACCTGCACGAAGCGACGAGTCCAACGGGCGCGACCCCGTGACCAAAAGGTCGCCGGAAGGACGCCGGTGACGAGCTCGCGCACCGTCGCATTCGGCCACGATGGGAGAGACGGCTAGGGACCGCGCAAGGGCAGACGAAGAAAGGGACAAGGAAGGTGGTGGCTCACCGCGCAGCTACGGAAAGCCCTTGACGGCTTAGGAGCAGAAGCGCACGCCGTAGAGTCACCGGAGTTGCTGCGGTCGTCGGAGATGGGGACGAAGGGGTTCGGAGCTGCGGTGCCTCCCAGCTCCAACGGAGGGCACCGAACGGCGTAGCGGTCCATGGCGGAGCGCTACTACATATCGTCGAGGCGAGGCAGTGGCGGTGTCCGCGGGGGCGATGCAGCACGGCGACGACGGTGTTTGGTGTTGAAGGAGAAGGAGCGAGAGGAGGGGGAGAATGGACGGGGAGGTCCAGGGGGAGTTTATGAGGGGGATCTATGGGCAAGGGGAGCCCGAGGCGTCGCCCTTATCCCCTCGGGGCGGCGCCGGCGAGGCGGTCGGGCGGGAACGGCGCCTGTAGCGTCCCGGGTCAGAGGAACAGGGAGGGGAGGTATCCGGTGCGGGGGGGCTGGATGGGCCGGCTTTGGTGGGCTAGGCCCAGGGGGCAGGGGCTTTTCTCTCTCTCTCTCTCTCTCTCTCTGTGTGTGTGTGTGTGTGTGTGTGTGTGTGTGTTTTCCTTTTTCTTTTAAAGCTTTTTCTGTTTTCTTTTTAAAACCTAAAGCAGAATAATTTTATAAATATAAAGCTTAAAGCTAAATTATTACTATCATTTAGACTACCGCCTCAATTAGTTTGGTAGATAAATAAATTAGTTTAGCATTTTTATAAATTAAAAAACTTTTAAAATAATGTTTTAACCACCATTTTAGATATCTTAGGCCCTTTAAACACCCTGAAAAATTGTTGGTTCATCACCAATATTACCCGAAGAAAACTTTCCACATGATAAACATTTTAGTCTTCATGTTTGAGAAGTTTTGAATTTTGACTATAATTTGGATTTGAAGTTGAATTGTGTTTGAATGCAAATGAGGATTAGCAATAGTAAGAGTGATGTCATGGCACCATCAACCGGGGATTACTGTAGCATGATTCTCCGGGTGTTACAGTGTCGACGGTGATGATGAAGTTACCAGCGCAGGGCTTCGCCTAAGCACTACGATGATATGACCGAGTTGTGTAACTGTGGAGGGGGGCACCGCACGCGGCTAAGAGAAGACTTGGGGTGTCTTTTGGGTGCCCCCCTCTCACGTATATAAAGGGGGGAGGAGAGGAGGCCAGCCCTAGGGGCGCGCCAAGGGGGGAGTCCTACTTGGACTCCTGGTCCAAGTAGGATTCGGCCCCCCTTTCCTATTCCAACTACGAGAAGGAAGGGAAGGGAGAAGGGGGGAGAAGGAAAGAGGGGGGCGCCGCCCCCTCCTAGTCCAATGCAGACCATCCCATGGGGGGCGCACGGCCACCCCTTTAGGCCCTCCTCTCCTTTCCACTAAAGCCCATTAAGGCCCATTACTTCCCCGGGGGGTTCCGGTAACCTCCCGGTACTCCGAATTTCACCCGAAACAACCCGAACCATTCCGGTGTCTGAATGTAACCTTCCAATATATGAATCTTTACCTCTCGACCATTTCTAGACTCCTCGTCATGTCCGTGATCTCATCCAGGACTCCGGAAAAACCTCGGTTCATCAAAACAAATAACTCATAATATAAATCGTCATCAAACGTTTAGCGTGCGGACCCTACGGGTTCGAGAACTATGTAGACATGACCGAGACACATCTCCGGTCAATAACCAATAGCGGAACCTGGATGCTGATATTGGTTCCTACATATTCTACGAAGATCTTTATCGGTCAAACAACATACGTTGTTCCCTTTGTCATAGGTATATTACTTGCCCGAGATTCGATCGTCGGTATCATCATACCTAGTTCAATCTCGTTACCGACAAGTCTCTTTACTCGTTCCATAATGCATCATCCCGTGACTAACTCATTAGTCACATTGCTTGCAAGGCTTATAGTGATGTGCATTACCGAGAGGGCCCAGAGATACCTCTCCGATACATGGAGTGACAAATCCTAATCTCGATCTATGCCAACCCAACAAACACCTTCAGAGACATCTGTTGAGCATATTTATAATCACCCAGTTACGTTGTGACGTTTGATAGCACACAAGGTGTTCCTCCGGTATTCGGGAGTTGCATAATCTCATAGTCAGAGGAACATGTATAAGTCATGATGAAAGCAATAGCAATAAAACTAAACGATCATTATGCTAAGCTAACGGATGGGTCTTGTCCATCACATCATTCTCTAATGATGTGGTCACGTTCATCAAATGACAACACATGTCCATGGTCAGGAAAAATAACCATCTTTTATTTAACGAGCTAGTCAAGTAAAGGCATACTAGGGACACTCTGTTTTTGTCTATGTATTCACACATGTACTAAGTTTCCGGTTAATACAATTCTAGCATGAATAATAAACATTTATCATGATACAAGGAAATATAAATAACAACTTTATTATTGCCTCTAGGGCATATTTCCTTCAGTCTCCCACTTGCACTAGAGTCAGTTATCTAGTTCACATCACCATGTGATTTAACACCAATAGTTCACATTACCATGTGATTAGTTCACATCCCCATGTGACTAACACCCAAAGGGTTTTACTAGAGTCAATAATCTAGTTCACATTGCTATGTGATTAACTCCCAAAGAGTACTAAGGTGTGATCATGTTTTGCTTCTGAGAGAAGCTTAGTCTATGGGTCTGTCACATTCAGAGTCGTATGTATTTTGCAAATTTTCTATGTCTACAATGCTCTGCATGGAGCTACTCTAGCTAATTGCTCCCACTTTCAATACGTATCCAGATTGAGACTCAGAGTCATCCGGATCGGTGTAAAAGTTTGCATTGGCGTAACTCTTTACGACGAACTCTTTATCACCTCCATAACCGAGAAATATCTCCTTAGTCTTCTAAGGATAATTTTGACCGATGTCAAGTGATCCACTCCTGGATCAATATCGTACCCCCATGCCAAACTCATGGCAAGGTACACAATAGTTTTGGTACACAGCATAGCATACTTCATAGAACCTATGGCTGAGGCATAGGGAATGACTTTCATTCTCTTTCTATTTTCTGTCGTGGTCGTGTTTTGAGTCTTACTCAACTTTACACCTTGGAATACAGGCAAGAACTCCTTCTTTGACTGTTCCATTTTGAACTACTTCAAAAATCTTGTCAAGGTATGTACTCATTGGAAAATCAAGCGTCTTGATCTATCTCTATAGATCTTGATGCCCAATATGTAAGCAGCTTCACCGAGGTCTTTCTTTGAAAAACTCCTTTCAAACACTTCTTTATGCTTTCCAGAAAATTCTACATCATTTCTGATCAACAATATGTCATTCACATATACTTATCAGAAAGGCTGTAGTGCTCCCACTCACTTTCTTGTAAATACAGGCTTCACCGCAAGTCTGTATAAAACTATATGCTTTGATCAACTTATCAAAGCATATATTCCAACTCCGAGATGCTTGCTCCAGCCCATAGATGGATCGCTGAAGCTTGCACATTTTGTTAGCACCTTTAGGATTGACAAAACCTTCTAGTTGTATCATATACAACTCTTATCCATTAAGGAATGCAGTTTTGATATCCATTTGTCAGATTTCATAAAATGTGGCAATTGCAAACATGATTCGGACAGACTTTAAGCATCAATACGAGTGAGAAAATATCATCGTAGTCAACATCTTGAATTTGTCAGAAACCCTTTTCGACAAGTCGAGCTTTCTAGATAGTAACACTACTATAAGCGTCCGTCTTCCTCTTGAAGATCCATTTATTCTCAGTGGCTTGCCGATCATAGGGCAAGTCCACCAAAGTCCACACTTTGTTCTCATACATGGATTCTATCTCAGATTTCATGGCCTCAAGCCATGTGTCGGAATCTGGGCTCATCATCGCTTCCTCATAGTTCACAGGTTCATCATGGTCTAGCAACATGACTTCCAGAACAGGATTACCGTACCACTCTGGTGCGTGACACGTCTCCAACGTATCTACTTTTCCAAACACGTTTGCCCTATGTTTTGGACTCTAACTTGCATGATTTGACTGGAACTAACCCGGACTGACGTTGTTTTCAACAGAAATGCCATGGTGTTATTTTTGTGCAGAAATAAAAGTTCTCGGAATGACCTGAAACTTCATGGAGAATATTTTTGGAATTAAAAAAGATGCTGGCGAAAGAATCAACACCAGGGGCCCACACCCTGTCCACGAGGGTGGAGGGCGCGCCCCCTGCCTCGTGGGCCCCCTGAGGCTCCACCGACCTCAACTCCAACTCTATATATTCACGTTCGGGGAGAAAAAAATCAAGGAGAAGGATTCATCGCGTTTTATGATATGGAGCCGCCGCCAAGCCCTAATCTCTCTCGAGAGGGCTGATCTGGAGTCCGTTCGGGGCTCCGGAGAGGGTAATCCATCGCCGTCGTCATTATCAACCTTCCTCCATCACCAATTTCATGATGCTCACCGCCGTGTGTGAGTAATTCCATCATAGGCTTGCTGGACGGTGATGGGTTGGATGAGATTTATCATGTAATCGAGTTAGTTTTGTTAGGGTTTAATCCATAGTATCCATTATGTTCTGATATTGATGTTGCTATGACTTTTCTATGCTTAATGCTTGTCACTAGGGCCCGAGTGCCATGATTTTAGATCTGAACCTATTATGTTTTCATGAATATATGTGAGTTCTTGATCCTATCTTGCAAGTCAATAGTCACCTACTATGTGTAATGATCCGGTAACCCCGAAGTGACAATAAACGGGACCACTCCCGGTGATGACCGTAGTTTGAGGAGTTCATGTATTCACTAAGCGTTGATGCTTTTGTCCGGTACTCTATTAAAAGGTGGCCTTAATATCCCTTAGTTTCCAATAGGACCCCACAGCCACGGGGGGTAGGACAAAAGATGTCATGCAAGTTCTTTTCCATAAGCACATATGACTATATTCGGAATACATGGCTACATTACATTGATGAACTGGAGCTAGTTCTGTGTCACCCTATGTTATAACTGTTGCATGAGGAATCGCATCCGACATAATTATCCATCACTGACCCAATGCCTATGAGCTTTTCACATATTGATCTTTGCTTAGTTACTTTGTCGTTGCCACTGTTACAATTACTACAAAACTGCTACTGTTACCTTTGCCACCGTTACCGTTACTTCCATACTACTTTGCTACTAAATACTTTGCTGCAGATATTAAGTTTTCCAGGTGTGGTTGAATTGACAACTCAACTGCTAATACTTGAGAATATTCTTTGGCTCCCCTTGTGTCGAATCAATAAATTTGGGTTGAATACTCTACCCTCGAAAACTGTTGCGATCCCCTATACTTGTGGGTTATCAAGACTATTTTTTGGCGCCATTGCCGGGGAGAATAGCTCTATTCTTTGAGTCACTTGGGATTTATATCTGTTGATCACTATGAGGAACTTGAAAGACGAAAAAACCAAGATTTATCCCTCAACTTTGAGGGGAGGTAAAAATCTGCCATCTAGCTCTGCACTTGATTCACCTTCTATTATGAGTAAACTTGCGACGCCTACTCCTACTATTGATTCTGATATGTCGCATGTTATTGATGATGCCACTTCTGCTATGCATGATGCTTATGATGAAACTACTTCTATGCTTGATAATACTGTGCCATTAGGTGAATTTCTTGATGAACAACTTGCTAGGGTTAGAGAGAATGAAATTATTGAAACTGATAATATTGATGAAAGTGATGATGAAGATTCTCCCCCTAGATATGAATTGCCTGATGTGCCTGAGGGTTTTGTTATGGATGAAGAAACTGCTAGAGTCTTTTTTGCTTGCAAAGATAGATATGATCTTAAGAAACTATTAGTTAAGCTAAAAGAAAAGTCTTTGAATGCTAGAATGAAATATGACCCTGCTTTTGCTACTTCACCTATCTGTATTTCTGATAAGGATTATGATTTCTCTGTCAATCCTGAGTTATTAGTTTGGTTCAATCTGGTCCTTTTTATGGCTATGAATCTGAAACTATTGTGGACATCTTACTAAATTAAATGATATAGCCACCCTATTCACTCATGAGGAAAAAAATCGTTACTACTATATCCTTAAGTTATTTCCGTTCTCATTAAAGGGTGATGCTAAAACATGGTTTAACTCTCCTGCTCATGGTTGTGTGCGTAGTCCCCAGGATATCATTTGTTACTTCTCTGCTAAATATTTCCCCGCTCATAAGAAACAAGCTGCCTTAAGGGAAATATATAATTTTGTGCAAATTGAAGAAGAGAGTCTCCCACAAGCTTGGGGGAGGCTTCTCCGATTACTTAATGCTTTGCCTGATCATCCTCTCAAGAAAAATGAAATACTTGATATCTTTTATAATGGACTAACCGATGCTTCCAGAGACAACCTGGATAGTTGTGCTGGTTGTGTTTTCACGGAAAGAACTGTTGAGCAAGCTGAATTGCTATTGAATAATATATTGAGTAATGATAATGATTGTACACTTCCTGAACCAACTCCTAAGCCAACTCCGAAGAAAAGGGGTATTCTATTTCTCAGTCCTGAAGATATGCAAGAGGCAAAGAAATCTATGAAAGAAAAGGGTATTAAAGCTGAAGATGTTAAGAATTTACCACCTATTGAAGAAATACATGGTCTTCATAACCTGACACAGGTAGTAGAGGTAAATTCTCTCTATAGATTTGATAAGGGCGAAATCCCATCTACCAAGTTTGCTAGCCAATGCTGGGATGAGTTTGATAATTTTATTGTTAAACAAGAAAACTTCAATGCTTATGTTGGTAGGCAATTGAAACGTACTGCTTATATGATTGAACACTTGAGTGATTATATGTCTAGAGTTAAAGGTGAACTTAAACTTATTAGTAAACATGCTTCTATGGTTACCACTCAAGTAGAACAAGTGCTTAAAGCTCAAAATGATTTGCTCAATTAATTAATTAATAAGAAAAATGATAATGTTGCTAGAGTTATGACTAGAGGGGTTAAAATGACTCGGGAACCTTTGTATCCTGAGGGCCACCCTAAGACAATTTAGCAAGATTCTCAAAGAACTAATGTTGATGCACCCAGTCCTTCTAAAAGAAGAAAAAGAAAAATGATAGGACTTTGCATGCTTCTAGTGAACCTGTTGTTGGCACACCTGAGAATCCCAATGATATTTCTATCTCAGATGCTGAAACACAATCTGGTAATGAACATGAACCTAGTGATAATGTTAATGATGATGTTCATGTTGATGCTCAACCTAGCAACAACAATGATGTAGAGATTGAACCTATTGTTGATCTTGATAACCCACAATCAAAGAATCAATGTTATGATAAGAGAGAATTCATTGCTAGGAAGCACGGTAAGGAAAGAGAACCATGGGTTCGGAAACCCATGCCTTTTCCTCCTAAACCATCCAAGAAAAAGGATGATGAGGATTTTGAGCGCTTTGCTGAAATGATTAGACCTATCTTTTTGCGTATGCGTTTGACTGATATGCTTAAAATGAATATTTATGCTAAGTATATGAAAGGTATTGTTACAAATAAAAGAAAGATACTGGAAGCTAAAATTTCCACCATGCTTGCTAATTATACTTTTAAGGGTGGAATACCAAAGAAACTTGGAGATCCAGGAGTACCAACTATACCATGCTCCATTAAAAGAAATTATGTTAAAACTGCTTTATGTGATCTTGGAGCCGGTGTTAGTGTTATGCCTCTCTCTTTATATCGTAGACTTGATTTGAATAAGCTGACACCTACTGAAATATCTTTGCAAATGGCTGATAAATCAACTGCTATACCTGTCAGTATTTGTGAGGATGTGCCTGTTGTGGTTGCAAACGTTACTATTTTAACGGACTTTGTTATTCTTGATATTCCCAAGGATGATATTATGTCTATTATTCTTGGTAGACCCTTTTTGAACACTGCAGGGGCTGTTATTGATTGCAACAAAGGCAATGTCACTTTTCATGTTAATGGTAATGAGCATACGGTACACTTTCCGAGGAAACAACCTCAAGTCCACAGTATCAATTCTATTGGAAAATTTTCAACTATTACTATTGGAGGTTTTGAATTTCCTCTTCCTACTATCAATAAGAAATGTTATATCCTTATTGTTGGTGATGTGCATATCCCCGTTGAGGTAACTTAGTGTTATTCGAAATTTCTCCAGTTTTATGTTATTCGGAAAGAGTTTGTTAACAAGACTTGATCAACCTTGTTAGTGGATTCCTTTTGATGAGCATGAGATGGATGAAGTTAGAAATCACAACTCTCTGTACCCTCCTTTTACTTTCTGTATTTAGATTTAATAAAGCAAAAATAGTATTTTCTGTTTGTTTTCTGTATTATCCTTGCAATAAAAAATACCCCGAAAATAAAAGTTCTCCAAATGTCCCAAAATTGAAATATGATTTTTTGTAGAATATTTAAGAATATCCGGCACTGAGAACACACCAGGGGGAGCCACCACCTGGCCACGAGGGTCCAGGGCGCGCCCCTACCTCGTGGGCCCCATGTGGCCCCCCTCCATTTATTCTAGCACCCACTCACTCCTTCTTCCTCCAGAAAAATCCTCCCATAGCTCAAACCCGTGTTCTAGCTCATCTTGCTGCGATTTTCGATCTCCTTGCTCAATGCTCTATTCACAAAACTGCTTTGGGGGATTGTTCTTCGGTATGTGACTCCTCCAATGGTCCAATTAGTTTTTGTTCTAGTTCTTTATTTATGGCAAATTTTTGCTGCTTAGGTGACACTGTTCTTGAGCTTGCATGTTAAATTTATATGGTCCCAAGTAGTTCTAATGCATGATATAGCCTCTAGGCACTTGTGGGAGTAGTTGCTGTTAATCTTGTTGACTTTGTTTCACTTTTATTTTTAGTCACTAAAAATTTCAGAAATTTTTCAGAGGAAGAAATATGTTTAGGAAAATATACCAAGGTGGTTCCTCAAGGAAGCAAGGCCCAAGGCTTGCGATACGTGAGCCGGACAAGGAACTACCAAGGGAAGCTCAAGTGCGGCCTTGTGAATGGCCGTCATAGGAGTTTATGGTCCAAGCAGGTATCAAGGAAGAATTTGACACATATGTGCATAATGCTGATCTTGAGGGCTTCGTGTCAGATAAGTGCCCTCAATACCACTACCTAACTAATTCCTTTGTGAGAAGGTTTAAATTTACATCCTCGCGCAATTCTCACACTATTTTATCTGATCTATATGATAAATCATATACCATGGACCTAGAAGATTTTACTGCTGCTTGTAAACTCCCACAGTGGGGTAATGTTAGTGAACCTCGCAAATCTGAATATAAAGATTTTCTTGCTAGTATCACTGTGGGGGAATCTAGATAAATCACACAAGCTACCATAGGGAGCATTCATTTTCCTTCCATACATTATTTTGCTCTCTTCATAGGTAGATGCATTAACGGTAAAGATGAGGCTTGTCACATGTGCGTTCCAGATCTTTGTGTCCTCAAAAGTGCGGTATTAGGTGATAAACAATATAACTTGGGGGCTATTGTTGCACGAAGGTTGCATCTTAACGGTTTAAGTGGAGATTTGTTTGGTGGAATTTATGCAACTCGTGTAGCTAATTATCTTGAGGTACCTATACATGAAAATGATATTAGGTTGCCTCCTACTTATCTAGATTATAATGCTATGGTTCGCCATCAGTTTGCTGAGAGGAATGAACAGTCCCCCCAGTACCGACTAATCTTCGACAGATGTCGCACTGTCCATATTGCTCTCCCTGCTTCTACTCCCTCAGTTTCTTTTTAGTCTGCATATAAGATTTCGTCAAAGTCAAACTTTGTTAACTTTGACTAAGTTTATAGAAAAATATCAAGATTCACAATATGAAATCAATATTGTTAGATGCATCATGAAATTAGTTTTCATACCGTATAGCTTTAGTATTGTAGATGTTGATATTTTCTCCTGCAAAGTTGGTCAAACTTTACAAAGTTTGACTTTGACCAAATCTTATATGCAGACCAAAAAGAAACGGAGGGAGTACTTTCTTTGACTTTCAGGCAAAAGGGAGATATGTTATAACCAGGGAGGAGGCGAACGAGTACGAGAGGAGGACGGAGGCAGCTCGCCTCCAAGCTGCAGCTCGTCAGGCAGTAGCCGCTGCATCTCAGTACGACCCCAGTTACAACTTTGGATATCCGTCAGGCCAGCCGTGGCCATAGACCAACTTAGGCCAAAAGCCTAAGCTTGGGGGAGTACGTATTTCTCACCGACATTACATTCATGTTCACACACTCATTCTGAGTTGTCGGTGCTCATACTTTTTCATTGTACTATCCATGCTAGTTTATTTTCTTTTCTAAATCTTTTTCTTGTGTGTTTGAAAAACCTTAAGAAAAATCAAAAAAAGTAGTTGTAGCTTTTAGCTAGTTTACTTTCCATGCATGTAGTAGTAATAATTAAAAAAAAACCCAAAAAGATTTCTCGTTCTACTTTTGCTTGTTGGGATCTTTCCAGTGTAAATAGTTTTATTTTATTTCTTTTCTTTGGGGGTCGAGAGGAGAAGACCATGATGAAAATGTTGAAGTGGCTCTTATATGCATTATTGTTGATTTAACAAAGAGCCCATATTACCTTGTCTTCTCCCTTGTATTAAATGCTTGCAGATTCCAGCTTAGTCCAATGCACGTGCACTATTATTATTATCCACACCGTTCGGTCGTGCGAGTGAAAGGCAATAATGACGATATATGATGGACTGATTGAGATGAGAGAAGCTGGTATGAACTCGACCTATCTTGTTTTTGTAAATATGATTAGTTCATTGTTCCTGATTCGGCCTATTATGAATGAAACATGTTTGCAATGACAATTAGAGATTATAGTTGCTCATGTCATGCTTAATTAGCTAGGAGTCTATAATGGTTTACGGCCAACATGCTATTAAAATGGTTGTGATGTGGTATGATAGGGTGGTATCCTCCTTTGAACGATTCGAGTGGCTTGACTTGGCACATGTTCACGCATGTAGTTGAAACAAAATCAACATAGCCTCCACGATATTTATGTTCATGGTGAATTATATCCTACTCATGCTTGCACTCAGTGTTGATTAATTTTAATGCATGTTCATGACTGTTGTCGCTCTCTAGTTGGTCGCTTCCCAGTCTCTTTCTAGCCTTCACTTGTACTAAGCAGGAATACTGCTTGTGCATCCACTTCGAGAAACTCCAAAGTTATTCCATATGAGTGAACCATACCTTCCTATAAGCGGTATCTACCTGCCGTTCCAAGTAAATTTGTATGTGCCAAACTCTAAACCTTCAAATGAAATTCTGTTTTGTATGCTCGAATAGCTCGTGTATCAACTAGGGTTTTCTATATCTTCCATGCTAGGTGGGTTATTCTCACGAGGAGTGGACTCCGCTCCTCACTCACGAGAAAATGGCCGGTCACCGGGATGCCTAGTCCCATGCTCAAATCAAAATAATTGCAAACAAAACTCCCCCAGGACTGTTGTTAGTTGGAGGCACCCGTTGTTTCGGGCAAGCCATGGATTGATGCTTGTTGGTGGTGGGGGAGTATAAACTTTACCATTCTGCTTGGGAACCGCCTATAATGTGTGTAGCATGGAACATATCGAGATCTCTCGGTTGTTATGTTGACAATGAAAGTATGCCGCTCAAAATATTATTTATCTCTATTTCAAAAATTGAGCTCTGGCACCTCTACAAATCCCTGCTTCCCTCTGCGAAGGGCCTATCTATTTACTTTTATGTTGAGTCATCACCCTCTTATTAAAAAGCACCAGTTGGAGAGCACCGTTGTCATTTGCATGTATTACTATTAGTTTACATGGAGTATGACTATGACTGGATCTCTTTTACCATGAATTACAATGTTTAGTCAGTCCTTGATCTTCAGGGGTGCTCTGCATTTATGTTTCGCGGTCTCAGAAAGGGCTAGCGAGATACCATCTTGTTATATCATATTATGATTGTTTTGAGAAAGTGTTGTCATCCGAGATTTATTATTATTGCTCGCTAGTTGATTATGCCATTGATATGAGTAAACATGAGACCTAAGTGTTATTGTGAATATGGTTAGTTCATAATCTTTGCTGAAAACCTAAATGCTGGCTTTACATATTTACAACAACAAGAGCAAACGGAGTTTGCAAAAGTTTTTCTTTATCACTTTCAGTTTATCAACTGAATTGCTTGAGGACAAGCAAAGGTTTAAGCTTGGGGGAGTTGATACGTCTCCAACGTATCTACTTTTCCAAACACTTTTGCCCTTGTTTTGGACTCTAACTTGCATGATTTAAATGGAACTAACCCGTACTGACGTTATTTTCAGAAGAATTGCCATGGTGTTATTTTTGTGCAGAAATAAAAGTTCTCGGAATGACCTGAAACTTCACGGAGAATATTTTTGCAATTAATAAAAAATATTGGCGAAAGAATCAACACCAGGGGGCCCACACCCTGTCCACGAGAGTGGAGGGCGCGCCCACCCCCCTGGGGCGCACCCCCTGCCTCGTGGGCCTCCTAAGGCTCCACCGACCTCAACTCCAACTCTATATATTCACGTTCAGGGAGGAAAAAATCAAGGAGAAGGATTCATCGCGTTTTACGATACAGAGCCGCCGCCAAGCCGTAATCTCTCTCGGGAGGGCTGATCTGGAGTCCGTTCGGGGCTCCGGGGAGGGGAATCCGTCGCCATCGTCATTATCAACCTTCCTCCATCACCAATTTCATGATGCTCACCGCCGTGTGTGAGTAATTCCATCGTAGGCTTGCTGGACGGTGATGGGTTGGATGAGATTTATCATGTAATTGAGTTAGTTTTGTTAGGGTTTGATCCCTAGTATCCATTATGTTCTGATATTGATGTTGCTATGACTTTGCTATGCTTAATGCTTGTCACTAGGGCCCGAGTGCCATGATTTTAGATCTGAACCTATTATGTTTTCATGAATATATGTGAGTTCTTGATCCTATCTTGCAAGTCAATAGTCACCTACTATGTGTTATGACCCTGTAACCCCGAAGTGACAATAATCGGGACCACTCCCAGTGATGACCGTAGTTTGAGGAGTGCATGTATTCACTAAGCGCTAATGCTTTGGTCCGGTACTCTATTAAAAGGAGGCCTTAATATCCCTTAGTTTCCAATAGGACCCCACTGCCACAGGAGGGTAGGACAAAAGATGTCATGCAAGTTCTTTTCCATAAGCACGTATGACTATATTTGGAATACATGCCTACATTACATTGATGAACTGGAGCTAGTTCTGTGTCACCCTATGTTATAACTGTTGCATGAGGAATCGCATCCGACATAATTATCCATCACTGATCCAATGCCTACGAGCTTTTCACATATTGATCTTTGCTTAGTTACTTTGTCGTTGCCACTATTACAATTACTACAGAACTGCTACCGTTACCTTTGCCACCGTTACCGTTGCTTCCATACTACTTTGCTACTAAATACTTTGCTGCAGATATTAAGTTTTCCAGGTGTGGTTGAATTGACAACTCAACGGCTAATACTTGAGAATATTCTTTGGCTCCCCTTGTGTCGAATCAATAAATTTGGGTTGAATACTCTACCCTCAAAAACTGTTACGATCCCCTATACTTGTGGGTTATTAGTGCGGATCGTACTCTGGTGGACCTACGAGGTTTGGTAGTAACTTGATCTGAAGTTTTATGATCATCATCATTAACTTCCTCACTAATTGGTGTAGGCATCACTGGAACTGATTTCAGTGATGAGCTACTTTCCAATTCGAGAGAAGGTACAATTACCTCATTCTACTTTCCTCCCACTCACTTCTTTCAAGAGAAACTCCTTCTCTAGAAAGGATCCACTCTTAGAAACAAAGATCTTGCCTTCGGATCTGTGATAGAAGGTGTACCCAACAGTTTCTTTTGGGTATCCTATGAAGACGCACTTCTCCGATTTGGGTTTGAGCTTATCAGGCTGAAACTTTTTCACATAAGCATCGCAACCCCAAACTTTAAGAAATGACAGCTTAGGTTTCTTGCTAAACCATAGTTCATACGGTGTCATCTCAACGGATTTTTAGACTGTGCCCTATTATGTGAATGTAGTTGTCTCTAATGCATAACCCCAAAACAATAGTGTTAAATCGGTAAGAGACATCATAGATCGCACCACATCTAATAAAGTACGGTTACGACGTTCGGACACACCATTACGCTGTGGTGTTCCAGGTGGCATGAGTTGCGAAACTATTCCACATTGTTTCAAATGAAGGCCAAACTCGTAACTCAAATATTCGCCTCCGCGGTCAGATCGTACAAACTTTATTTTCTTGTTACGATGATTCTCAACTTCACTCTGAAATTCTTTGAACTTTTCAAATGTTTCAGACTTGTGTTTCATTAAGTAGATATACCCATATCTGCTCAAATCATCTGTGAAGGTCAGAAATAACGATACCCGCTGTGAACCTCAACACTCATCGGACCGCATACATCGGTATGTATTATTTCCAATAAGTCAGTGGCTCGCTCTATTGTTCCGAAGAACGGAGTTTTAGTCATGTTGCCCATGAGGCATGGTTCGCAAGAATCAAGTGATTCATGATCATGTGATTCCAAAAGCCCACCAGCATGGAGTTTCTTCATGCGCTTTACACAAATATGACCTAAACTGTAGTGCCACAAATAAGTTGCACTATCATTATTAACCTTGCATCTTTTGGCTTCAATATTATGAATATGTGTATCACCACAATCGAGATTCAATAAACCATTCACCTTGGGTGTATGACCACAGAAGGTTTTATTCATGTAAACAGAATGACAATTATTCTTTGACTTAAATGAATAACTGTATTGCAATAAACATGATCCAATCATATTATGCTCAACGCAAACACCAAATAACATTTATTTTAGGTTCACCACTAATCCCGAAGGTAAAGGGAGTTTGCAATGGTGATCTTATCAACCTTGGAATCACTTCCAACACACATCCTCACCTTGCCCTCAACTAGTCTCTGTTCATTTTATAACTCTTGTTTCAAGTTACTAATCAGAGCAACTGAACCAGTATCAAATACCCAGGGGCAACTATGAATATTAGTAAAGTGCACATCAATAACATGTATATCATATATACTTTTGTTCACTTTGCCATCCTTATCCGCCAAGTATTTGGGGCAGTTCCGCTTCTAGTGACCATTTCCTTTGCAGTAGAAGCACTCAGTTTCTGGCTTGGGTCTAGCTTTGGGCTTCTTCATGGGAGTGGCAACTTGCTTGTCATTCTTCTTGAAGTTCCCTTTCTTTCCCTTGCCCTTTTCCTTGAAACTAGTGGTCTTGTCAACCATCAACTCTTGATGCTTTTCTTGATTTCTACCTTCGCCGATTTCAGCACCGCGAAGAGCTCGGGGAATCGTTTTCATCATCCCTTGCATATTATAGTTCATCACGAAGTTCCAATAACTTGGTGATAGTGACTAGAGAACTCTGTCAATCACTATCTTATCTAGAAGATTAACTCCCACTTGATTCAAGCGATTGTAGTACTCAGACATTCTGAGCACATGCTCACTGGTTGAGCTATTCTCCTCCATGTTGTAGGCAAAAATACTTGTCAGAGGTCTCATACCTCTCGACTCGGGCATGAGTCTGAAATACCAATTTCAACTCTTGGAACATCTCATATGCTCTGTGGCATTTCAAAACATTTTTGAAGTCCCGGTTCTAAGTCGTAAAGCATGGTGCACTAAACTATCAAGTAGTCATCATACCGAGCTTGTCAAACATTCATAACGTCTGCATTTGCTCCTGTAATAGTTCTGTCACCTAGCGGTGCATCAAGGACATAATTCTTCTGTGCAGCAATGAGGATAATCCTCAGATCACAGACCTAGTCCGCATCATTGCTACTATCAACTTTCAACTTAGTTTTCTCTAGGAACATATCATAAATAAAATGGGGAAGCTATACACGAGCAATTGATCTACAACATAGATATGCAAATACTATCAGGACTAAGTTCATGATAAATTTAAGTTCAATTAATCATATTACTTAAGAACTCCCACTTAGATAGACATCCCTCTTGTCATCTAAATGATCATGTGATCCATATCAACTAAACCATGTCCGATCATCATGTGAGATGGAGTAGCTTTCAATGGTAAACATCACTATGTTGATCATATCTACTATATGATTCACGTTCAACTTTTCAGTCTCAGTGTTCCGAGGCCATATGTGCATATGCTAGGCTCGTCAAGTTTAACCCGAGTATTCTGCATGTGCAAAACTGGCTTGCACCCGTTGTATGTGAACGTAGAGCTTATCACACCCAATCATCACGTGGTGTCTCAGCACGAAGAACTGTCGCAACAGTGCATACTCAGGGAGAACACTTATACCTTGAAATTTTAGTAAGGGATCATCTCATAATGCTACCATCGTACTAAGAAAAATAAGATGCATAAAAGATAAATATCACATGCAATCAAAATATGTGACATGATATGGCCATCATCATCTTGTGCCTTTGATCTCCATCTCCAAAGTACCGTCATGATCTCCAACGTCACCGGCATGACACCATGATCTCCATCATCTTGATCTTTATCAACATGTCGTCACATGGTCGTCTCGCCAACTATTGCTTTTGCAATTATTGCTATCGCATAGAGATAAAGTAAAGCAATTATATGGCGCTTGCATCTTATGCAATAAAGAGACAACCATAAGGCTCCTGCCAGTTGCTGATAACTTTTACAAAACATGATCATCTCATACAACAATTTATATATCATCACGTCTTGACCATATCACATCACAACAAGCCCTGCAAAAACAAGTTAGACGTCATCTACTTTGTTGTTGCAAGTTTTACGTGGCTGCTACGGGCTTCTAGCAAGAACCGTTCTTACCTACGCATCAAAACCACAACGATTTTTCATCAAGTGTGCTGTTTTAACCTTCAACAAGGACCGGGCGTAGTCAAACTAGATTCAACTAAAGATGGAGAAATAGACACCCGCCAGCCACCTGTGTGCAAAGCACGTCGGTAGAACCAGTCTCATGAACGTGGTCATGTAATGTTGGTCCGGGCCGCTTCATCCAACAATACCGCCGAATCAAAGTAAGACGTTGCTGGTAAGTAGTATGACTATTATCGCCCACAACTCTTTGTGTTTTACTCGTGCATATAACATCTACGCATAGACCTGGCTCGGATGCCACTTTTGGGGAACACAGTATTTCAAAAAAATTACCTACAATCACGCAAGATCTATCTAGGAGATGCATAGCAACAAGCGGGGAGAGTGTGTCCACGTACCCTCGTAGACTGAAAGCGGAAGCGTTTAGTAACGCGGTTGATGTAGTCAAACGTCTTCGCGATCCAACCGATCCAAGTACCGAACGTACGGCACCTCCGCGATCAGCACACATTCAGCTCGATGACGTCCCTCGAACTCTTCATCCAGTTGAGGCCGAGGGAGAGTTCCATCAGCACGATGGCGTGGCGATGGTGATGATGAAGTTACCGGTGCAGGGCTTCGTCTAAGCACTAGGACGATTTGACCGAGGTGTTTAACTGTGGAGGGGGGCACCGCACACGGCTAAGAGAAGACTTGGTGTGCCTTTGGGGTGCCCCCTCCCACGTATATAAAGGGGGGAGGAGAGGAGGCCAGCCCTAGAGGGGGCGCGCCAAGGGGGGAGTCCTACTTGTACTCCCGGTCCAAGTAGGATTCGCCCCCCCCCCCTTATTCCAACTAGGAGAAGGAAGGGAAGGGAGAAGGGGGAGAACGAAAGAGGGGGGCGCCGCCCCCTCCTAATCCAATTCGGACCAGCCCATGGGGGGGCGCGCGGCCACCCCTTGAGGCCCTCCTCTCCTTTCCACTAAAGCCCATTAAGGCCCATTACTTCCCCCGGGGGTTCCGGTACTTCCCGGTACTCCGAATTTCACCCGAAACAACCCGAACCGTTCCGGTGTCCGAATGTAACCTTCCAATATATGAATCTTTACCTATCGACCATTTCGAGACTCCTCGTCATGTCCGTGATCTCATCTGGGACTCCGAACAAACTTCAGTTCATCAAAACACATAACTCATAATACAAATCATCATCGAACATTAAGCGTGCGGACCCTATGGGCTCAAGAACTATGTAGACATGACCGAGACACATCTCCGGTGAATAACAAATAGCGGAACCTGATGCTCATATTCTACATATTCTACGAAGATCTTTATCGGTCAAACCGCATAACAACATACGTTGTTCCCTGTGTCATCGGTATGTTACTTGCCTGAGATTCGATCGTCGGTGTCATCATACCTAGTTCAATCTCGTTACCGGCAAGTCTCTTTACTCGTTCCGTAATGCATCATCACGTGACTAACTCATTAGTCACATTGCTTGCAAGGCTTATAGTGATGTGCATTACCGAGAGGGCCCAGAGATACCTCTTCGATACATGGAGTGACAAATCCTAATCTCGATCTATGCCAACCCAACAAACACCTTCGGAGACATCTGTAGAGCATCTTTATAATCACCCAGTTACCTTGTGACGTTTGATAGCACACAAGGTGTTCCTCTGGTATTTTGGAGTTGCATAATCTCATAGTCAGAGGAACATGTATAAGTCATGATGAAAGCAATAGCAATAAAACTAAACGATCATTATGCTAAGCTAACGGATGGGTCTTGTCCATCACATCATTCTCTAATGATGTGATCCCGTTCATCAAATGACAACACATGTCTATGGTCAGGAAAAATAACCATCTTTGATTTAACGAGCTAGTCAAGTAGAGGCATACTAAGGACACTCTGTTTTGTCTATGTATTCACACATGTACTAAGTTTCCGGTTAATACAATTCTAGCATGAATAATAAACATTTATCATGATATAAGGAAATATAAATAACAACTTTATTATTGCCTCTAGGGCATATTTCCTTCAAAGTTTTCAAGTTTTGGGTGAGATCACGATGGATGAAGGAATAAGGAGTGGCAAGACCCTAAGCTTGGGGATGCCCAAGGCACCCCAAGGTAATATTCAAGGAAGACCCAAGCGTCTAAGCTTGGCGATGCCCCGGGTGGCATCCCCTCTTTCGTCCACAATTCAACGGTATGTTACTTGGAGCTACATTTTTATTCATAACATGATATGAGTTTTACTTGAAGCGTCTTGTGCCATAGTTTTATTTTGCTTGATTAGTTTGCCACAATCATTGTTTGTTGGGCACACCTTTTTAGAGGGGGACACATTCCTTGTGTTTTGCTAGAATACTCTATGTGCTTCACTTATATCTTTTGAGCTAGGCAGTTGCTCTTGTGCTTCACTTATATTAGTTAGAGCACGGTGGTAGTCATATTTTATAGAAATAATTGTACTCTCATGCTTCACTTAAATATTTTTGAGAGTCTTAAATAGGAAGTGGTAGCACGGGTTACAAGACTAATCGGAAAAGGATAGATATTTGAGATTGATATAATAAAAACTTTCATGTATATCACTAACGTATGGTTTAATTATATTGATGTAGTAATATGAAAGGGTATAAGTTCATGATCATTGGTTAGTAAGAATATCGATATTAACGCTTGTTATTAACTACTCATGTAAGTGTTCGTCATGGCATGCTAGGGAGGTTTGAGCATTTTTATTTCTAAAATGAAATCCTTGAGTGTTGTTATAACCGGAGGGTGCGCGATGGTTAACTCCTACCACTGGTGTGCGTCTGTCCTAAACAAATGGTTTTTAACCCCTTTCCGCGACGGCATTTGGAACCGTCGGCAAGTGAGTGTGTGCGATAGGGTGTCCTTCCCACACGACCCAGAAATTGTCGGGGATAGACCCTCCTGGGACCCAGGCTGGGGCCGTGTGCGATCGGGCGAGGCATCGAAACCCAATCATTTCCGTAGGTATGTACATCCCACACGGTAATCCGAGAAAATCATTTCCCTAGGTATGTACATCCCACACGGTAATCCGAGAAAATCATTTCCGTAGGTATGTACATCCCACACGGTGAATCCCAGAAAAACATTTCTGTTTGTATGTATATCACGCACAATCAATCCAAGGAATACGTTTCCGTTCTTATGTACCTCCCACACAGTCAATCCAGGGAAAACGTTTTCGTTCGGACGTACATCCCACACAGTTTTATGTGTAGGCTCATGTGTGAAAGGTGTAACTATCACACACGGTCTTCATTGGTTAACTGTTTGCTTTTATCAACTATATCACACACGATTTGATGAAGAAAATTGTGTGGCATTGGGCTATCCATCGCAAGCGCTTTTACTGCTAGAACCATTTGCAAAGGTCCATGACACATTTAGCAGGTTTATTAGTTTACAATTAATAATTCCAGTATTACGCAAATTCACATTTCATATCGAACAGATGTTTGCCAATTTCATATCAGGCACATAAATATATTATAACATCACGGTACGGTAGCTACATGAAAACAACACATTACAACATATAGCTAGTTCAACTTCATAAGAACAATATATTCATTTCCCTAATCGAGATCATCCAGGCTCGTCTTATCCACCTCTGCTTTCAGTTCAGTAAGAACCCATTTTGCACGGGCCAACTGGGAAAGTGCCTCCTCCTTCGCCAACACCATCTTAGCAAAGTCTGATTTAAAAAATCTAAGCTCATTCTCCACCTTCAACTTGTTATCCCGCATCTTGAAATATGCCTCAGCTTGACAAGACTTTCTCTAAGCCTACGTGTGTTCTCTTCCTCATACATGCCCCAGAGCTTCGTTAGGCACATCTTCAAAGACTGTGGCCACTCTTGATCAACCCACTCCAAGTAAGAACACTTCCATTCATCCTATAATATTTAAAACTAGATCAGTAACAATTGTAGGGGAAATGGGTTTATAGCAACATAGAAAATCACCAATGCTTATTTTGAAAAAGTGAAGAAACATGTTAATTATGACATATCTTCTCAAAAAGATCAATGTGCAAATGAAATAATTGGTACTGAGACAACAACCAAATTCTGGAACATCATAAGCTATAATTAACTACAACGACGCTACAAGTTCTTACTCATGTACAATAAATAACAAATTGAACATTTTATGGGGAAGGTAAATATAACTGCAACAACATAACGACAGTGTTTGGATGACAGCAAATTGATACTAACAGGTGTGTACATGCACAAATTTAGTAACATAGAACTAATAGCACTAAGGCCGTCCACTATGTATGCCAAAACTGGGGTAAAGACAACTGTTGCTAAATGGAAAAAATCTCCTTTTTTAAACTTGGCCCGGGCAAGCTCAGCCTGAAGGGTCTCAACCGCGGCCGCACTATCTACAGTTACGCATAGCTCAGTGCACAATTCTCAGCGTCATGCTCATCTTATCATACTTACGTATACTGACTGCCCCAAAAACATACCTTCTGCCTCATCGAGCCGCCTGTTAATAAGCATGATGTCATCATCCGCAGCATCAAGTTTTTGCTTCAGACATACAACCTCTGTAGCTTGGGCATTCGCCATGTATGTAGCAGCCTGTGTTCCAATTAATTGGATTATTTCCTGAGCATATCTTTTTTGATCCTCTGATCGCCTCCCTTTGGGCGCCAACCAGAGTCTCAGGGGCTACTATCTATACGCAGGTGCGTTTTGCGTACAGAGCACAATTGAAAATATTACAGTACGTACCTCGAAGCCTCTTAGTAGGCCCATGAAGGCTTCATTCAATCCGCTTTTCACGGACAGAATCCTTTCAGCCACCGTACTCATTAAGGTATGATGTTCCTCCGAGACGAACGCATGTTGCAACATGCCCATCATTGTATCCGGCGCCTCCGGATTCCTGGCAGCGGCTGGAGTGGGGACTCCCTTCGAAGGGATATGTTTACTCGACTCTAGAGTCGTCCCCGACTGTAAACCGAATAGTCCGAGGCCTTTATGGTTGTCCCCGTTGGGGCCGCACACCACGGGCCCTGGGGGACCGAAGTTTCACCTTCGGGCGTTGTCTTCATTGTCCCCCGCACCACTTGTTGATCGGGAAAGATCCTCCGGGACGACACCTCGAAGTCGCTGCCCTATTGGGCGAGGGAGCCTGTGGAGGCGTCTCGCTTTCCATCATCTCTGGAAGCAGATCCCCCGAGGAGGAGGACTGTTGAGGAAGACTGCACGCCGGACCGCAAATATATATTAAATGTTACCCTTGTAGCCTGAACGGAACGGGATATGCTTAGGACACCCTTGTTCACTTACGACTCGGCTAAAGGCTTGTCCTTGTGGAGGAACTGCGCGACAGTGCCGTCTTCCAAACCCGAACCGCCTGAAAGGGACGTCTTCCCTCGCTTGGGAGCCATTACCTCCAAATCTTTGGAGGCCTCCTTTTCTTACCATGGGGAGAAAGGATGTCAGCTTCTCCTTCTCTTTTGTCTTCGGAAGAGGGAGCCCTAACTTCCCCGGACATAGTGTCTGGTGTGCCTTTAGAATGGAGGCCACCTTTGGCCTTCTTGCTCTCCTCACTGTCCTCTTTCACCGGCACTTGGTATGGTGTTGGGACCAGCATCCTTGTTAGCACGGGACTAGCTGAGTCTTCGGGAAGAGGGGCCGAACACCTAATTCGCTCCACCTTCTTTATCCAGCCCTGGAAGAAGATGGTTTTCTCAGTATCTTATTATGGGATATTTAACTAAGCTGTGTTCGGGAGTCGAGTGCTTACCGAGGTATCCGAATGGTTGCAGTCAAGGCTGATGTCCTCGGTGGTGTCCGGCCACTGTTTTCGTGTCCCGGAAAATAACTTCCACATTCCTCTGTGCGTCGTGCCGAAGAAGTGCTGAAGGATTCGTGGTCCTTCCGGATTAAACTCCCACATGCGGAGGGGGCGTTGTTGGCACGGCAGGACCCGGCGGACTAGCATTACTTGAATCACGTCGATGAGATCGGTGTCCTTTTCGATGAGGCTCCGGATGCGGCTTTGTAGCATCTGCACTTCGTCAATTGATCCCCAGTCCAGCCCCTTATTAATCCATGATGCAAGCCGTAATGGAGGGCCATATCGAAACGCAGGGGTAGCTGCCCACTTGGTGCCACGGGGTTCAGTGATGTAAAACCACTCCCGCTGCCATAGGTTGGAAGTTTCCGAGAAAGAGCCTTTTGGCCAAGGCATATTGGTGAGTTTGCTCACCGTAGCGCCACCGCACTCCGCTTGCTTCCCCTCGGCTACCTTAGGATTCACGTTAAAGGTCTTGAGCCATAAGTCGAAGTGGGGGGAATGCGGAGAAAGGCCTCGCATGTGATGATAACGACGAGATGTGAAGGAAGGAGTCTGGAGCTAGATCGTGAAAATCTAGCCTGTAATAGAAAATGAGCCCTCGAACGAAGGGATGGAGAGCGAACCCTAGCCCCCGGAGGAAGTGGGAGATGAATACGACCCTCTCGCCGGATTTGGGAGTAGGAATAACTTGCCCTTGAGCAGGAAGCTTATGGGGGATTTCCGCAGTCAGGTATCTTGCCGCCCGGAGCTTCGCGACATCCTCCTCTGTGATAGAGGAGGCCACCCACCGGCCATGAAGGTTGGGTCCGGACATGACTGGGAGGCTCGGGGCAATTGAATTGAACCTTGAGTGCTGGAACTCGAGATTGGAAAGGGTTGGCATAGAGGAGAAAGACGGGTCTGTGCCCCTTTATAAAGGCGATGAATATCAAACGCCTCCTCGTGGGCCTTAAAACATGCCTATTCTCAAGGGATCATGCCAACAGGACGGTTGGGTTACCCACGCCCGTATTCATGAGCAATAAGGGGACACGATCTCTGCTTCGACAAGATGTGCCAATAAAGCCGCGTCTCGAAACGTGGAGCGACAGGCTAAAAAATGGTTCAAAATAATAACCGGGTGGTGACGTGATATCACGCTACAAGAAGTTGTCAGCAGATTGGACCCGTGAAAAGTTATACTCTCTGCGTGGTGTGTGGTATTTTGTTTTGCAGAGCCGGACACGATTCTTGTGTTCAAAGACTATTTTGGAGTATTCGGAGAAGGAACCCGCCTTGCAATGCCGAAGACAATTAGCGCGTCGGACACCTCATCATTGAAGCCTGGTTCAGGGGCTACTGAGGGAGTCCTGGATTAAGGGGTCCTCGGGCGTCCGAACTATGGTACGTGGGCCAGACTGATGGGATGTGAAGGTACAAGACCGAAGACTCTCTCCCGTGTCCGGATAGGACTCTCCTTGGCGTGGAAGGCAAGCTTGACGCCCGGATATGAAGATTCCTTTCTCTGTAACCGACTTTCTATAACCCTATTCCTCTCTGGTGTCTATATAAACCGGAGGGCTTAGTCCGTAGAGACAATCATAATCATAGTCATGCAGGCTAGACTTTTAGGGTTTTAGCCATTACGATCTCGAGGTAGATCAACTCTTGTAATACTCATATTCATCAAGATCAATCAAGCAGGATGTAGGATATTACCTCCATAGAGAGGGCCCGAACCTGGGTAAACATCGTGTCCCCCGTCTCCTGTTACCATCAACCTTAGACGCACAGTTCAGGACCCCCTACCCGATATCAGCCGGTTTTGACACCGACAGGGCGGGGGTAGATATTTTGGCGGTAGCCAAAATTTTGGAAATGTGGAGGGAAACTTTGCGCGCGGTGCCACCGGACCATTCGCTTTAAACGATTGTGTGCATCGCAAACGATTCTTCTGCTTTACGCGCATGGGATGAGTTTGATAATTCAAATTTTGGTCTCAAGGCATGGGCACATTCACTTTGAACGCGCGCGGTGCCGCCGGGCCATTCACTTTGAATGATTGTGTGCATCGCAAACGATTCTTCTGCTTTACGCGCATGGGATGAGTTTGGTAATTCAAATTTTGGTGGAAATTTCCCCGGGTACGTCATTGCATAAATTTAACATCGCTTGCTAATTTGGGCACACAAAAGAGAGTACAACAGACAGACCACACTTACTGAATCGAGCAATTTTAGTAATTACACAGAGCCAGTTGACCTAAACATTGCTCTAACAAAAGACCAGCATTAAAAACAAAGCCTAAGTATGCATAATTAAAAATCCGCCGTCGCGCCGGCCTATGCATCGCCGGGGTGAGATGAGACGTCGATGACTTGTCCTGGCGACATGCCGCCGTTGGTGGACTCCGCGTCCCCCCTGCTGAAGTCAACCGCGTCCTCGTCCTCGTCCTCGGCGCCGCCCTCAAGAATGTAGTACTCGTAGTAGTGGCTGCGCCAGAGCTCGCGTTGGTACTCCACCGCCGATTCCTCGATGGACAGACTCTTCTCTACCTCGACCTCAGCCATGTGCAACTCCTCCTCCCGGCGCTCCTCAATCTCCGCCGCCTCCTGCATCTCCAGCTCCCGCTCGGCGACCTCATGAGGAAGCAGGTGCTCCATGGCCACCACCGCCTTTTCAGACATGGGTTGCATGCTGGAGTCCGAGGTGGCCTGGAATATCTTTGCGTGTGCATCCTCGATCTTGGCATGGATGGCCTCGACCCGGGCCAGGGCGACATAGCGGCACGGACGACAGCTCGAGCGCTCTCGGTGTTTGCAGCCGCCGTTGCAGCAGCAGCTGCAGCCGTCTTGGCTGCTGCAGCTGCCCTGTCGGCTGCCGCAGGCGCCCTCTCGGAGGAAGCGGCCATGCTCTCGGCGCAGGCGGCGGCGCTCGGGGGGGATGCGGCCATTGTACGGGCCTTCACGAAGCGTTTCCACGGCGTCATCTTTGCAAGAAGGGGGTGCAGGAATGGGGATTGGGATTCGTGGATTCGGGGGTTGCCGGCACTAGAGCTGGCGAAGCTTAAGGAGGGAGACTTAAATAGACCCAGATATTTTCATTGCAAACGGTTCCTAGAAAACAACTGTGTGTGATGTTGTAGATATTTTTTATTAGCTGTGAAAGACGAATTTGGAATAAAGTGCCAACGGATGGTGTTTTAAATGAACGAGAAATTTTGTAGTACTAATACAACTGTCATGTCAAATTTTGGAAAATTTCAGGGGTCATTTGACCTTCTAAGACATTTAAGTGATTTTCTAGCCATTTAATGACCGTAACTGAAATTTGAACTACATGTACATGCAACAGCTAACCATAACGGTTTGAAAACTCATATTTCATGTACTTGTGTGCGATTTAATTCCATGTGCAGTAAATTGGAAGGAATTTTCAAACATATTGGTCTAACGGCTATGACATAATTAAGCATGGAGTGACATGGCATTTTAATTCCAAAAAAAATCAGAAACACATGAAACCGTGGTTGATGTAATGTCATGCCACCAAGATGATGTGGTAAAAAAATTGGCATGTTTGACCAAAGTTTGGGCACACACCCCTCACAAACCGGAGCAACTCACTAGAAGGCTCGTGGTTCCGAGAGGGAACAATGCATGTTTGATGATGAACGGGAGATAGCTTCCTCTTACGGGCTTCAAAAAAATTTCTACGTCTAACGTGCACTAATACAACTGTAATGTGAAATTTTTGAAAATTCTAGGGGTCATTTGACCTTTTAAAGACATTTAAGTGATTTTCTAGCCATTTAATAACCGTAATTCAAATTTGAACTACATCTACATGCAACGCCTAACCAAAATGGTTTGAAAAATCATATTTGTGTACTTCTGTGCGAGTTAATTCCATGTGCAGTAAACTAGAAGGAAGTTTCAAACATATTTGTATCACGACATGGACACATATGCATGAATACGTATGCATGGAGTGGCATGGCATTTTAATTCCAAAAAAATATCAGAAACACATGAAACCTTGGTTGATGTAATGTCATGCCACCAAGATGATGTGGTAAAGAAATTGGCATGTTTGACGAAAGTTTGGACACACACCCCTCACAAACCGGAGCAACTCGCTAGAAGGTTCGTGGTTCCGAGAGGGAACAATGCATGTTTGATGATGAACGGGAGATAGCTTCCTCTTACGGGCTTCAAAAAAAATTCTACGTCTAACGTGCACTAATACAACTGTAATGTGAAATTTTTGAAAATTCTAGGGGTCATTTGACCTTTTAAAGACATTTAAGTGATTTTCTAGCCATTTAATAACTGTAATTCAAATTTGAACTACATCTACATGCAACGCCTAACCAAAATGGTTTGAAAAATCATATTTGTGTACTTCTGTACGAGTTAATTCCATGTGCAGTAAACTAGAAGGAAGTTTCAAACATATTTGTATCACGACATGGACACATATGCATGAATACGTATGCATGGAGTGGCATGGCATTTTAATTCCAAAAAAATATCAGAAACACATGAAACCTTGGTTGATGTAATGTCATGCCACCAAGATGATGTGGTAAAGAAATTGGCATGTTTGACGAAAGTTTGGACACACACCCCTCACAAACCGGAGCAACTCGCTAGAAGGTTCATGGTTCCGAGAGGGAACAATACATGTTTGATGACGAACGAGAGATAGCTTCCTCTTACGGCCTTCAAATTTTTTCTACGTCTAACGTGCACTACTACTGTAATGTGAAATTCTGGAAAATTCTAGGGGTCATTTGACCTTTTAAAGACATTTAAGTGATTTTCTAACCATTTAATGACTGTAATTCAACTTTGAACTACATTTACATGCAACGCCTAACCAAAACGGTTTGAAAAATCATATCTGTGTACTTGTGTGTGAGTTAATTCCATGTGCAGTAAATTAGAAGGAATTTTCAAACATATTGGTCTCACGACATGGACACATGCATATGTATGCATGGAGTGACATGGCATTTTAATTCAAAAAAAAATAGAAAAATGATCAGAAACACATGAAACCTTGGTTGATGCAATGTCATGCCACCAAGATGATGTGGTAAAAAAATTGGCATGTTTGACGAACGTTTGGACACACACCCCTCACAAACCGGAGCAACTCGTTAGAAGGTTCGTGGTTTCGAGAGGGAACAATGCATGTTTGATGACGAACGGGAGATAGCTTCCTCTTACGGCCTTCAAATTTTTTCCTACGTTTAACGTGCACTAATACAACTGTGATGTGAAAATTTGTTAAATTTCAGGGGTCATTTGACTTTTTAAAGACATTTAAGTGATTTTCTAACCATTTAATGACCGTAATTCAAATTTGAACTACATCTACATGCAACGCCTAACCATAACGGTTTGAAAAAACATATTTGTGTGTACTTGTGTGCGAGTTAATTCCATGTGCAGTAAATTAGAAGGAATTTTCAAACATATTGGTGTCAAGGCATGGGCACATGCATGGAGTGCATGCCATGGCATTTTATTTCCAAAAAAATAAAAAATGATCAGAAAAACATGAAACCTTGCTTGATTTAATGTCATGCCACCAAGATAATGTAGTAAATAAATTGGCATGTTTGACGAATGTTTGGACACACACCGCTCACAAACCGGAGCAACTCGCTAGAAGGTTCGTGGTTCCGAGAGGGAACAATGCATGTTTGATGAAGAACGGGAGATAGCTTCCTCTTACGGCCTTCAAACTTTTCCCTACGTTTAACGTGCAATTGTCATGTGAAAATTTGGTAAATTTCAGGGGTCATTTGACCTTTTAAAGACATTTAAGTGACTTTCTAACCATTTAATGACCGTAATTCAAATTTGAACTACATCTACATGCAACGTCTAACCAAAACAGTTTGAAAAATCATATTTTTGTGTACTTGTGTGCGAGTTAATTCCATCTGCAGTAAATTAGAAGGAATTTTCAAACATATTGGTGTCAAGGCATAGGCACATGCATGGAGTGCATGCCATGGCATTTTAATTCCAAAAAATTAAAAAACAATCAGAAAAACATGAAACCTTGCTTTATTTAATGTCATGCCACCAAGATGATGTGGTAAAAACATTAGCCTGTTTGACGAAAGTTTGGACACACACCCCTCACAAACCGGAGCAACTCACTAGAAGGTTCGTGGTTCCGAGAGGGAACAATGCATGTTTGCTGATGGATGGGAGATAGCTTCCTCTTACAGCCTTCAATTTTTTTCCTACATTTAACGTGCACTAATACAACTGTCATGTGAAAATTTGGAAATTTTCAGGGGTCATTTGACCTTTTAAAGACATTTAAGTGATTTTCTACCATTTAATGACCATAATTCAAATTTGAACTACATCTACATGCAACGCCTAACCAAAACGGTTTAAAAATCATATTTTTGTGTACTTGTGTGCGAGTTAAAAAAATCATCAGACAATGTAAATATCTGGTGTTCAAAAAAGAAAATGAAAAGATCTGGCAAGACAACCGGCCCCCACACGATTGGCACTCTATCGCGCGGCTCGAGGTTTGGTAGGTAATTGGCGGGGATCATTAATCAGACACGGTTCTGTATTGGAAACCGTCAGCTATTATGTTCACACACGGATTTGCTGCGGGAATTGTGTGTAATTCAAACTATAGTACTCGTAAATTCCGGCGACCGGCGTGCGTACTGTCCCCGTTGATCTAGATTTCGGCCGTCAATAAATACTACCTTGGTCACGTCGTCCAGCCTGCATTCTCATCTACATCCCCCCTCACTCGCCCTCTCTCTCTCTCAAATCTCTGCCATGGTGCCGCCGGTCTGCCCACGCGCCGACGAGGAGTCGCCACCCCCCGAGGACGCTCACTCGATTAGCAGCGACGAGGACCCCTACGCGCCGCCTGACGAGGTTGCGCCGGACCCCCCAACTTTGGATTGGTTTTGGGGTCAGTACAATCTTTGTTTGTGGAAGTCGCTGCCGCCAGCTGAGAAAGCCAGGCAAGTGGCTTTCAAGAAGGAGATGGCAGAGGAGGAAGCTAGGTACCAGGCGACCTGTGAAGCCTGTGATGCCGCCTGGAAAAAGGAGGCGGCGGAGCTTTGGGGGCGGGCGCGTCTTCGTGCCGAGGAGGTGTACGAAGACAGGTACTTCACGAGGAAGGTCATAGGCGTTGGGCACCTCGTCGCTGCGTGGAGGTGGGCCGATAAGCTCCAACGTGCCACCGACGAGGAGCTCCGGTGGGCGCCCAACAAAATGGCAAGATCGGCCGCGTGCATCCGCCAGCAAGAGGCAGATCGGTACGTCAAGCGTTGCGAGGCGGAGGAGTCGGAGTACTGCCTCCGCACTGGGAAGACGCCGCGCACCAGGGAGCTGCTGGCGAGGGGCTGCCGGAATACTTGCCCCAGGAGGGATTATTAGTTTTAGTATTGTTTGTTTTCAATTTTATGCATTGTACCTAGTAGTTAAGTATCATCACATATATGTGATGATATTATATATATATATATATTCTGTGATGATCTAATGAATAATTAATATATATAATTATGAATTCCATTTTCCATCTATTTTTGTATACTAATTTGAATCTAGCTGTTATCATCCATATATACAGAATGGAAAGCGTATATACACACATTGAAACAGAACATATAAGAATGGAAAACAAAGTACACACCTTGAAACAGAGCAATACTATGATTGTTGTGAATACATACCTATCCACGTCGAAACTTTTCAAAATAAAACGCGTCCATGAGACCATGACCACCAGCCCTTGCCTAGGGTAACTCTTGGCTCTGTCTGAACTCGTGCAGACGTTCGTCCAAGCGGTCGACACGCTCGTGGTACATCTGGAGCGCGATCTCGAGCTCCAAGTTGGCTATTTCATCGGAGATCATCAGCTCGAGGATGCGACGGCCATGTTCCTCTACTGCGCCTAGGTGGACACCTGGGCCAAGGAGGCGGTTGAGCCTATGGACCAGCGCGTTGGCATCCAGCGGGCCGCACACAAGGCGAACGGCGGCACCCATGTGAACGACGCGACGGGCGTCCGGTGCAAGTACGGCGCGGCCGGCCTCTGGTGCAAGTACGGCGCTGAGGACCTCTGCCCACTCCTGGCGAGGAATGGGGGTACTGACGGGACGTGTACCCAGCTACGACACCGTGTCAACAGCAGGCAAGCGCCGATGGATCCGCTCTTGCTGTGCGGCGCGTCGCGCCTCTCGCTCTGCGGCGCTCCAATGGTCTCGCCGTGCGGTGAGCCGCAGCCTATCGGCGCGGACGCGCCTAGCTTGCTGCGGCGCGCCATCGATCATGTTGTGCGGCGAGCTGCAGCCTGTCGGTGCTGACATGCCTATCTTGATCCGCGGCGCTCAAGCGCCATGCGCCGAAGGTCTGCTCAACCCTGGCGATGACGCGCATCACGGCATCGTCCATCGCGTTGCCGGGGAGCGCCTCGGCCTCGACGGGCCGTGGCGCCTGCTCGTTTTCCTCGTCGACGAGGTTGATGGCAGAGGCGGCGCTTTGGTGGGTTGGCATGCTTGGAAAAGGTGGATGTGCTACGGGTTGCGCTTGTCGCCTCCGTGCGTCACGCGCCGCCTATGTGCAATAGAGCAGGGTGGCGGGAAACATGTGAGGAAATGGCGGGAAACGGTGGCGTGTTCATAAAACGCCATCAATTAATGGAAACTTAGCATAGAAGGAACATCGAGCTAGCACAAGAAGTAGATGATGATCAGATGAACACGGACCACACTAGGGAACCGGTCGGTGATGAATTCATCAATCCCAAACGGTTGAATACTAGCAAGCGTTTGCCCACAACACACACGGCCTATTCCATCACAAACAGGTTGGATGGATCAACTGTATGCCACGTATCGCACATTGTCAAAAAGTAATGCGGTAGACCTTCTTTAACATGTGTTAAAAATAAAAAAATAAAAAACAAGGACCTCGAGGTTAAATTAGCTGAGGGAATGGGTCATTTCGGTCATTTGACCGAAATGATCCATCCTATCAGTTAATTTAACATCAACACAACTTCCCATCCAGTCACCCATCTGATGGCTGCTCCAGCCTGAGCACACTTAACTTGATAGTTTTCTTACATGAGCTACTGGTGGAACAGCTAGTACTTGCTGGTAGGAATGCCTCTTCGCATCCTTATGGCGTATCCAGATGACCGGCCGTCCCACAACGGCCAATAGATGTTCTGTAGACAGAGCATATCACATACGTCATATTAGAAGCAATCGTCTGCGTTATTATCGGTCTTCGCAAACATTTCTGATTACAGACCTGTTTGCTGCGTATCACACACATCTTGTTATATTGAACCGTTTATGTTCTCTTGCCTAATCACAAACAGTTCATCCGAGTGAACCGTATGCTGTACATTGCACACACCTTGATCGGGTTGACCGTTTCTTTTGTGTTGCCTAATCACAAACAGTTCATCCGAGTGAAACGTATGCTATACATCGCACACCCCTTCATCTGGCTGCCCGTTTCTTTTGTTCCTCCTCATCGCAAATAGTTAATTGAGCTGAATCATATGCCCTGCATCGCACACGCAACTAAAATCTGAACCATGTTTGATGCATCCTCCATCGCAAATGTTTTGCACCTTTTTTGACGGTTTTTTACACCACCGTTTGCGATTATGGCATCGCACACAGTTTCGTCGAAGGGTCTCTGATCATAATGTCGCGTTAGCAGCATCCTGCAGTAGTGTACCAACCTCCTCCCTAGGGGCATGCGAGTAATACTTTGCTTTGAGGGCTAATAAACTTCCGCAATAAGTATATGAGTTGTTTATGACTAATGTGAGTTCATGGACAATTACGCATTCCTACCTTTTCGCAATTTGCTAGCCTCTTTGGTACTGTGCATTACCCTTTCTCACCTTGAGAGTCGGTGCAAACTTCTTCGATACCGTGCATTGCCCTTTCTCACCTCGGTAGTTGGTGCAAACTTCGTTGTTGTATCGAAACCCCATGATATGATATACTCTATCACACATAAGCCTCCTTATATCTTCCTCAAAACAGCCACCATACCTACCTATCATGGCATTTCCATAGCCATTCCGAGATATATTGCCATGCCACTTCCACCATTCCGTCTTATGAAATGTGTGTTCATCATCATATTGCTTTGCATGATCATATAGAGCTGACATGATATTTGTGGCAAAGCCACCGTTTATCATTGTTATACATCTTACGCTAGATCATTGCACGTCCTGGTACACTGCTAGAGGCATTCATATAGAGTCATATTGTTTCAGTTCATCGAGTTGTAAGTAAATAAAAGTGTGATGATCATCATTATTAGAGCATTATCCCAGTGAGGAAAGGATGATGGAGACAATGACTCCCCCACAAGTCAGGATGGGACTCCGGACGAAAAAAAGGAGGCCAAAAGGGCCCAACAACAAAAAAATGATGAGAGGAAAAGAGAGAAGGGGCAATGTTACTATCCTTTTACCACACTTGTGCTTCAGAGTACCACACTTGTGCTTCAGAGTAGCACCATGTTCTTCATATAGAGAATCTCCTGAGTTATCACTTTCATATAATAATGGTAATTTTTCATTATAGAACTTGGCTTGTATATTCCGATGATGGGCTTCCTCAAATGACTGAGGTTTTCATGAGAAAGCAAGTACCCACTTAGTTTCAGTTGAGCTTTCATACACTTCTCTAGTGCGTCCGTTGCATGGCAATCCCTACTCTTCGCATTGATATCGATTGATGGGTCTCTCCATTGCCCATTGATCCACCGAGTTGATGTGATACTTTCTTCCTTTTTGACATCTCCTATATATCTTTATCACCGCATTCTTTTACACCTATAATGCTAATGTCCATGTCTCACGCTCATGTATTGAGTGGGGTTGAAAATGCTGAAGCACATTAAAAAGTATGATACAATTGCATGGTTTAACATTTGGGTGCTCATGATTTATACTTACTAGTTGACCAGTTGCGCCAAATGGCGCAGAGACCCGCTAAAGCCATGTTGTCGATGAAAATAGTTTCATTTTGCAAGGACATATTCGATATTAAAAATATGTTTATCACGATGAGAAATTTGAGTTTTAGAAAAAAAATCATATTTCTATAACATGCATAGATGAGCTAAGGAAGCATTCTTTTTAGTTAAAATTATGTTTATCACGATCAGAAATCTGAGCTTGAAAAAAAAACATTTGTATAATATCTATAGACCAGTTAAGGATGTATTTTTTAGCAGTGTTTGCAATAAACTTTTATTTTTCATGTGCCCCAAAGAAAAACCTCTCTGTGTTGTGCATATGGAGGCACAGGTATGTGAAAGGTACATATGCTACCTAGCCCGGTCCAGGAACAATTTGTGTGGACCGTTCGGAGTCACGCCTACATACACAGTGCCTACTTATCCCCTTTTCTTCCTGGGTTCCTCATTTGGGCGAGAGAAGCATACTCAACTGATGAGATTTCTCCTTTCCTATTATTTCTGATTTCTCTGCATACACAAATGACCCATTACACCAAACAGCACAATGTCCATTTCAAACACGAAGTGTTATCAAAATTAAATTAGCTTCTAGCACGGAGGAACATTCCAGACTTGTAACAGCGGATGCAACCACTTTACCAATTCAAACTCTTTAGCAACCATTTATGATTATGATGTCTAATGGCACAAGGTGTCAATTTAGACTAAAGAGTTATTTGAAATGTGTTTCATTTGCCCTTTACAAACTGCTAGATACAATTTCACTACACAAAAGAATTTTCAAGCTCGATTAAAATGGTATTTTCATGCATACAAACCATAACTAAACAACGTGAATGTAAATATATATGACTGAGTCATACTTCCTAATACAAAAGCAAGCAACGGACTGGTAATAAGTAGGCCTGTTTTAGAGAGATTGTGGTAAATTACAGTTCATTATTACACGCAAAATGTTTTTGCGTCGGACCAGAACACTCATCTATCTTTGTCTTCATATCCTTTTCTTCTCAGAGCTGGAGTGTGATGCCTTGCTCCTACTCATCTACCTACAAATTTTGAACAATCTAAATTAGTTATTCATTCAATGGGAAATCTGAAGTGGGGATTACTTCGCCAATATCGTTAGCAAGTGTAGGGAAAAGAAAGAATGTAACTTCCAAAAGCGAAGGTAAGAATGAAGTACGTAGTAGTGTAGCTGGGAAAGTAGGAACATGAGCTGAGACATGTTTCAGAAAAAATGGTTGAGGTTCCCTGATCCTTTTGACATGAGCTGCGATTATTTTGTCAGGGACACATGGCTGTATATAACTTTCACAAGCAACATCCCCTATGTGACAACCTACCTTCGATCACAAAGCTATATAATCTATATAATGGAGAAAAATGGAGCTTTCGATAACCTGCATACCTATTTCCTAAAGCAAAGCTAGGAATGAAGTACACAGTATTGTAACTGAGAAAGTAGGAAAATCAAATCATATACTCTGAAACATATTGCAGAAAGAGAAGCGTGAAGCACACTTCCTTGAAATTTGAACACAAGCGAACATTCATTTTTGTTGAGCCTGCTATTTATTTATGGGGAAGCATGGATAAGTAAAGATAGAAAATTAGAAAATGTATGCAAATTCACATATATTTTTCTAAAATCCCATGGAAATATGTCTATCAGGACGGTGTATTTCAAAAAAGCAAGTCAGGTAGCAAATACTTTGGATAAAACCTCTATAGATAGTAGAGAACAACTTCCAACGATTCAACTGTACAGACTAAAAAGCTCGCCAGGAAATGAGAAGAGCCAAATACACTAAGTTACAGAAGAAGCACCTGAAATACAATAGTGGCACAGTTAGTATGGCAAGAAACCTGCATATATTTGAGTGCAATTTACATCCTCTAGGCCATCGTTCTCACGCACTTTTTCCTAGTAAGTAGAAAGCATATACAGAGTATGAAAAGGGGATACAGATCACACAACAAATAGTAGTTTCAGAGCTTTAGAAGGCTGTCCCATTTTCCACAGTATGCTTTCAGCTATGCAGAACCGGACGTTGTACTACTTATTTCAGAGTCAAGACATATTTCAATCTGTAAAAGAAACCTGACATGAATCATCTGCTACTCTAGAAATTTGATTTATCACGGCTAACCAACATGGAACGATCATCTGACTTTCTGGTTATACTAACGTGTAAATATTTGGCAGGAATAGACTATAGTGTCAACCATAAAGTATTATTTGCAAAAGCAAGGAAGGTTGCTGTATCTAGATAAACTACTCTTTTCAAGTTGACTGCCAAATTTTTATTAGAAAGTGGATGCCTAATAATAGCGCATCTCGGGGAATCACAGTGAGAATGAAAGGCCTGTAGAAATGCAAAACGGCAAGATAAAATTCAGACATTGGCATAGAGAGAAACTAATAGGAAAACATGCACCATCAATCACTCGCCATAAGGTCAGCAGCTGGACAATAGCTGAGCTGCAGTAGATGGTTACCAAATAATGAATAGAAGGAAAATCACTACAAAAATAACCATGAGAGCACCAAACTATCTACAAACATGAAGGCCCTTGCTTGGATTAAACAGGATGAGTATGCCATCATAATCAAAAGAACAAAAAGATGGATTAAAATTTATAGAGCAATGCTAGGAAGATATTGTCTTGAAGAATGGAAAGTAAGAAAACAATAAAGCAAGCAACGAACCTGCAAAAATATCCTCCAAGTTTTGCGTGAAAATCGATCAAATATATCCTTGATCGCATATTTGTCTCTGTCGAGGTACTCTACAGGAAGGTTCTCCAAAAAACAGAGTAAAGTTGTTTTTTCTTTTTTGAGAGTTTGATAGCAAACCTGCAATGCATCAAAAAGGGATTAGAATTGATAAGAAAATAAATCTCTGCTACTTTATAGTCAAAGAACATGGTTCCATCGACAAAAATACAAAAACATTGAAATTTGACGGTGTAAGGAACCTGCAGTGATATACTGAGCCATAAACTACTTTGCAATGATATACTGAACCATAAACCTGAAGCTCTACATGCTTTCAAATTATGTAATGAACAGGCCAAGACTCTGCACCTACCATCATCACAACTGTGGACATACGATGTGCTATGTATTTTCAGATCTCTCATTCAAATAGTTTGTAGCACTGGCAGACATACAAAGGCTGACCCATGTTATTTCAGTCTTACGACTTTTACTTTAGCAGAACACTCATTTGGTCAATCTTGGTAGAAGAGCACCAAAACAATTTTAGGCGCATCCATTAAGAAAATAATAACAATAGCAGCACAGTTAGGCATATAGATTGGTTAGTAAAACATATCTTCTTTGGATTATTCTACCAGGATAGATAATAAAACTTCACCTCTCAGGTCCTTTTTCAGCATCATGCCAATATATACTTCAAAACAGCATGTCAAAATTTAGAAAATCCGTTGAGATAAAACATGTGATTGATCAGTGTGAGCCACATTGCTTCTATTTTTGAAACACACTACTTGGACAGTTGTAAACATTGGTAATACACTACTAAGATAAAACTTGATAACATAGGCTTAGTGACTGTACAGTAAAATGTGTATATCTTATGGCTCAGGGGTGTGATAAATTACACTTCAGCATTTGAATAATAGTTTCGAAAATAATAGAAACTTCCCCACTTTGACGTTCCTCAACACAAGGAGCTTGTAACAAATCTGGACCACTCCAGCCGTATACACATTAGTCCATGGCAAACATCTTAACTGAAGAATAATCTTATGATCTAATATCTTTAGAAATAGCTGAAACTTATTTCTTCTGAGACGGTTACTACAGGTATGAAATCACTCCAGCTATTAGTACGTATGAAACTTCTCTTTAGTGTTTCCATTCTGCCTGTCTGCACACTTCAATTATTTTTTGCAAGAACAAACCAGACTAAGAAAGCATTAGTGTGTTGCATCTTACTCGAGTTACCGGAAGATGAGAGAATGCTTGCCGATAAAAAGGGGAGCAAGGATATAATAACCTTTAAACATCCAAGGAAGTAACGTGGAATCCACCCAGCAAGAAAAACAGAGGCCATGGAAAGTCTCACCTCAGCATTCCAAGACCTGAGTTGCCCTTTGGATACAGATCACGAGAGTAACCAGAGACAATCAATTTTACACGTGCCTCATGTCAAGTATTCTGAGCCAGTAGAGACCTCTGTCTATCTGTTAGGGCTGCCAAAACAGTACAAATACAATTAATTCAGTATTATAGGAAATATAGCAATACAGCTGGGTAGCAAGATCCTCAGGAGAGATGTGTAAACTAAACACAAACAAAATCACAGACCATCAAAAACAACTGGACACACATATAAACATTTCAAGGAAAAATGCTTAAACCCGCAACTCAACATCAAGATGATCAAAAGAAACAAACAAATAACAGGACCATGTGTGATTGCTTACCTAATTAGACATCTATATAAAACAGAACGGCATAGATAACCTCCTCACAGAACCATGGATGCCTATGCAACCATGGAGGCATCCATACTAAACAGCAACTGAAAACATTTTTACATAATAGTCACTGTCAAACAATCAGTCCAGAATCTCAGGAAATACCAGGAAATAAAGTACATCTTAGATATGTCTATAGAAGATCAGAGCAGAGGAGAATATAATGAGCATTCGGTGCTTGTTCATCTGCGACCTCACACATGCACAAATGTGCCGACAAAGCACAACATGCTGCCATGGATTCCAAAATAGGTATAATGACGGAGACAAGAGTGCACATCCTGTTCAAACGGAACCACAAAAATAAGCAACATAATAGAAGTAGTAAACAACACCCAGGAATATCCCTATTTTAGAAAGAACAAGGTTACTCAACTTTCTAATATTCCTAAACAAAATCAAGACACAGAATCGACCTTTCTAGTTCAAGTATATATATTGATTACAGATCTGAACTTCTAGCTAGCATGCACCTGAAGAGCCAGATATAGCAACGATGAGCATCAATATATACGCATATATATTCCCTAAATCCAGGGGCAGTAAAATGAGAACACTCATTCCGTTACCCATTTCTAACCTTTACACTATCCCTCTTCCAAAGAAAGGAGGCTAGCTAAATGATATCATACTCTCTGATGAGAGTGATATTAATTAAACAAAGTACTAATGTCAGGTTGCTTGATTAGTTGAAGGAACACTTCATACAACAACATAAAGAAATAGCAGGCACGTATGTGACTCCTCTTTGCTGGTTACGATTAACCAAATATACCAAACCAGTTGCAGCACGAGAATGACAGCAAACTTGACACAACTGCATTCTCTGTACATCATATATAAGAACGAGGTGAAGCACCAAAAGAGGTTATTAATTACCATTAGAGCCATTGGAAGAAGACCACTTTCGAATCTCTGCACACGTCAAGTTTAAAAATCCAAATATTAGCAAAGTAAAATATGAGTGAGGAAGGAAGTGAGGGAGAGAAAGAGTGGAGCACCTAGTTCGCCGCTGGCCTGCATCGCTCAAGTCGCCTCCAACAGGCACGTGTTGTCCTCCTTATACTCCAGATGCATGAGGCAGCCATTGAAGGAGAGATGAGCTCCTGCTTCCTCTCGCCTTCCCACCGCCTGTTCACCTCGAGCTCCTAGCCTGGTGGGGGGGGGGGGGGGGGGGGGGGGGGGGGGGTGGAGGCAGAGGTGGCACCTCATGGCGCAGAGGAGGCGACGACGCGGTGGCGCAACAATTCGACCTGCCGGCCGCCGGCAGGTGCGCGAGGCCTCGCCCTGCCCCTTCCCACCCGCTAGGATCGCTCACCCAGCTCCTTCCCCCCTTCCTCGCCGGCTTCCTCCTTCCCCTACAGCCCCATCCGCACCGCGAAGACCCCGCCGCCGCTGCTCTCCCACGACGATGACCTAGGCAAGCAGAGGAGAAGGCCGGCGGTGGATCGACGACAACGTGGTAGAGGAGAGGAGGAGGCGAGTGGAGAGAAGGCCGGCGGCTGCGGGTGAGGAGAGGATGAGGGAGAGAGGGAGGGGTGCGGCGGCTGGTGGGATGGAGGGGAAGGAGAAAGGGCGCTAGGGTTAGGCGGGTGGGGTGGGAGTGGGGCGACGATTGGGTGCGGAGCGCGCCGATCTCATTGGGCAAAACCTAGTGCACGCGGAAACAGCCAACCCAGTCAACGAGCGCCGGACGTGAGCCCACTTGTCATTGGACAACTAAAACAACGAGTTGAAAATTAGGTTTGACTGTGAAGTGAAGATCTGACGGTCCAAACACACCAGAAAACAGATCGGACGGCCAACGAAGGCTGAATCGGGGGAGGCTCCTGGGAGCGAGTTGCCCAGCCTCATTATTTGTTTAAATGCGGTGAAGGCGGAGACATGCCATGCTTACATAATTCAATGAGTAGGGATAACATTCATTGAGCATCATATATTTTGAAACGGTAATTATTATGTTCTTATAGTCATGGATATTATTATGTTGATATCAATTACTTCATCGTTTCTTAATATTTATGTCGTAGAAGAGATTACATGATAAACATGCTAGGTAGAATTCAACATCAAAAAAATTGTTTTTGTCATTTACCTACTCGAGGACGAGCAGGAATTAAGCTTGGGGATGCTGATACAACGTATCTATAATTTTTTATTGTTTCATGCTATTATATTATCAGTTTTAGATACTTTATATGCAATTTTATATCATTTTTAGGAACTAACCTATTAACTCAGTGCCTAGTGTCAATTCCTGTTTTCTGTATTTTTTTGGTTTTTTAGGAAATCAATTCCAAACAAAGTCCAAACACGATAAAACTTTGCGATGATTTCTTCTGGACCAGAAGGGACCCTAGGATCCTCGGAAGGAGACTAGGGGAGTTACGATAGAGCCACAAGCTCACCAGGAACGCCCCCAGGGGGGCACCCCGTGAGCTTGTGGGACCCACGGAGCTCTGATTGAACTAATTCTAACTCCATAAATTCCCATAAATCCTGAAACCAACATAGAGCCATCCAAAACACTTTTTCCGCCGCCGCAAGCTCCTGTTCTTCCACGATCCCATCTAGAGGCCTTTTTCGGTACTCTGCCGGAGGGGGGATCAATCACAGAGGGCTTCCACATCAACCTTGCTTCCCTTCAATGATGTGTGAGTAGTTTACCACAGGCCTACGGGTCCATAGCTAGTAGCTAGATGGCTTATTCTCTCTCTTTGATCTTCAATACAAAGTTCTCCATGATCTCCATGGAGTTCTATCTGATGTAATCTTCTTTTGCGGTGTGTTTGTTGCGATCCGGTGAATTGTGGGTTTATGATCAGATTATTCATTGAAATTAAATTGAGTCTTTACTGTACTTTATTGTGCATGATTGTTATAGCTTTGTATTTCTCTCTGATCTATCTGTCTGGTTTGGCCAACTAGAATGATTTTTCTTCAGTGGGAGAGGTGCTTTGTAATGGGTTCAATCTTGCAGTGTCCTCGCCTCGTGACAGAAGGGGTAGCGAGGCACGTATTTGTAATGTTGCCATTAAGGGTAAAACGACGGGGTTTATTCATATTGCTTGAGTCTGTTCTGTCTTACACTATGTAGAATCGTTTTGGTCTACTTGTCACGAGTGAAATGCCTATATACATGATCATTGCCATGAATAACATCATAACTACATGTTTTTCTATCAATTGCCCAACGGTAATTTGTTTACCCACCGCATGCTATGTTTCAAGAGAGAAGCTCCTATTGAAAACTATGGCCCCGGGGTCTACATTTCTCAGATTACAAAAACCAAAAATACCTTGCTGCAATTTATTTACTTTTTTTTGTTTTGCAGTTATACATCTACCACTACCAGATTTAATCCTTGCAAGTAACGAGTTCAAGGGGATTGACAACCCTCTTGCCCGCGTTGGGTGCAAGTATTTGCTCTTATGTGTGCGGGTGTTGTTCACTAGGCTTGGTGTGATTCTCCTATTGGTTCGATAACCTTGGTTCTCACTGGGGGAATACTTATCAGCTACTATATTGCTTCATCCTTCCTCCTCGAGGAAAAACCCAGCGCATCTCACAAGTAGCAGTAGGCATGGCAAAGTTTAACATAAAAATGTTTAGGACATCTCCAACGCCGACCCTCAAACCGCCCACGTCCGTCCGGGTCGCGTTGTTCGGACCGTAGAAGCCATCCAACACGGGCATGTATCGGTCCGCCGAGCGGTCCGGGCGTGTTTTCTGCCGCAAATTGGAGACAACGTGGGGGGAGTTCTGTGGGAGTCCAAACAGCAGACACGTAGGACTCCGACACCCCCGGCCCACCCAATCCCCCCTCCCGGTCTCATTTCCTTCCACTCCACCCCTTCCTCGCCTTACTTTGCATCTGCACCCTCCACCTCCGTCGCCGCTATTGTACATCTCCAGCCGCCACAGAGGCATTGCCGGACGTCCGCAACCAGCACCGACGCATCCGCTCACCTCTAAAACGGTGGTGTCCACCCTGGAGCCATTTGTACCCAAGTACACTCCGTCCCCCTGCAGGCGACCTCCATGGCGGACACCACGCTCGGCAGGTGTTCGGTCAAACACCATTGAGCTTATTTTCGAACGCTATGTCATTTTTTAGAGTAAGAAGGATGGCGAGCTACTCAAGCATGGAGAATGAGTTGTGTGATGCATGGTTGGTGATACGTCTCCAACGTATCTATAATTTTTTATTGTTCCATGCTATTATATTATCTGTTTTGGATGTTTACGGGCTTTATTAAACACTTTTATATTATTTTTGGGACTAACCTATTGACCCAGAGCTCAGTGCAAGTTCCTGTTTTTTCCCTTGTTTCAGTGTTTCGAAGAAACGGAATATCAAACGGAGTCGAAACGGAACGAAATCTTCTGGAGAAGTTATTTTTGGAAGGAAAGCTACCCGATAGACTTGGAGTGCACGTCAGGAAAGAAACGAGGGAGCCACGAGGCAGGGGGGCGCGCCCTCCCCCCTAGGGCACGCCCTCCACCCTCGTGGGCCCCTCGTGGCTCCCCTGACGTACTTCTTCCTTCTATATATATCCATATACCCTAAAACCTTCAGGGAACAGAATAGATCGGGAGTTCCGCCGCCGCAAGCCTCTGTAGCCACCAAAAACTAATCGGGACCCTGTTTCGGCACCCTGCCGGAGGGGGGAACCCTCACCGGTGGCCATCTTCATCATCCCGACGCTCTCCATGACGAGGAGGGAGTAGTTCACCCTCGGGGTTGAGGGTATGTACCAGTAGCTATGTGTTTGATCTCTCTCTCTTGTGTTCTTGATTTGGCACGATCTTGATGTACCGCGAGCTTTGCTATTATAGTTGGATCTTATGTTTCTTCTCCCCCTCTACTCTCTTGTAATGGATTGAGTTTTCCCTTTGAATTTATCTTATCGGATTGAGTCTTTAATGATTTGAGAACACTTGATGTATGTCTTGCCGTGCGTATCTGTGGTGACAATGGGATATCACGTGATTCACTTAATGTATGTTTTGGTGATCAACTTGCGGGTTCCGCCCATGAACCTATGGATAGGGGTTGGCACACGTTTTCGTCTTGATTCTACGGTAGAAACTTTGGGGTACTCTTTGAGGTTCTTTGTGTTGGATTGAATAGATGAATCTGAGATTGTGTGATGCATATCGTATAATCATACCCACCGATACTTGAGGTGACATTGGAGTATCTAGGTAACATTAGGGTTTTGGTTGATTTGTGTCTTAAGGTGTTATTCTAGTACGAACTCTAGGGCTGTTTGTGACACTTATAGGAATAGCCCAACGGATTGATTGGAAAAAATAACTTTGAGGTGGTTTCGTACCCTACCATAATCTCTTCGTTTGTTCTCCGGTATTAGTGACTTTGGAATGACTCTTTGTTGCATGTTGAGGGATAGTTATATGATCCAATTATGTTATTATTGTTGAGAGAACTTGCACTAGTGAAAGTATGAACCCTAGGCCTTATTTCCTAGCATTGCAATACCATTTACGCTCACTTTTATCACTTGCTACCTTGCCGTTTTTATATTTTCAGATCACAAAAACCTATATCTACCTTCCATATTGCACTTGTATCACCATCTCTTCGTCGAACTAGTGCACCTATACAATTTACCATTGTATTGGGTGTGTTGGGGACACAAGAGACTCTTTGTTATTTGGTTGCAGGGTTGCTTGAGAGAGATCATCTTCATCCTACGCCTCCCACGGATTGATAAACCTTAGGTCATCCACTTGAGGGAAATTTGCTACTGTCCTACAAACCTCTGCACTTGGAGGCCCAACAACGTCTACAAGAAGAAGGTTGAGTAGTAGACATCAAGCTAGTTTCTGGCGCCGTTGCCGGGGAGGTGAGTGCTTGAAGGTATATCTTTAGATCTTGCACTCGAATCTTTTTGTTTCTTGTTTTATCACTAGTTTAGTTTATAAAAGAAAACTACAAAAAAATGGAATTAAGTTTGTCTCATAGGCTTCATCTTTTTAATATCTTTCGTGAGTATGATGGAAAAGAAAATTGTGCCAAAGTGTTAGAAGAAGAATGCATTAAAATGTTTGGCACTAAATCTTTGAATGATGAGCATGATTGCAATGTTGTTAGTATGAACTCCTTGAATATCCATGGTATTAATGATGATTGCACTAGTTATGATGAAAATGTCTCCTATAAACATGTCAATTTTTGTGGAGTGCATCGGGTTTGCAAGTACACACCAAATAGGGAAGATAGATATTGCAAGAGGCATAAGCACTTAGAAACTAAATTGTTGCAAGAAAGGCTAGATGTTTGTGCTGAAGATTTAAATTTTCTTGGCCGTACTTGTGGACTTTGCAATGATAGGGTCATTTAGCTATCCGATGCAAATTGTTTCATGATCTGATCGTGTCCAAAAATTGTGATGACTTGATTTCCCTTGCACATTATAATGAACTTAGTTTGCTTATGGGCTACGAAGAAATGAAACGTATAACTAAGCATCTTCCAGAATTTGCCCGTTATAAACTTCTTGGTTTTGATCTAGAGAAGATTTATATGTATTGTGCGGTGAATTGCATTGAAAATCCTTATATTGCCAATTACATAAAGAAAAGAAAACAAATAGAAGATGAAGAGAATACTAACGAAAGGGAAAAGACTTCCCAGTATTCTCCTATTGTTTCTTATGATGGATCAGGTAACGAGGAGGAGCCTTCTATTCAACCAATCTCATCAATAAGGAGCTCCAAAAAGAGGATTGAACCCACGCATGATGTGGTGAAGAAGAAGAAAAGAAAAAGGAAGAGAGGTAAAAAGATATCTCTCCCAAATAATGTTGCTCCTATTATTGTTGTGCCTCATGAAAATGAATCAAAAATAATTGTGGAAGATGATGCACTTGATGATGATCTCGTTATGCCTATTGCTTGTTGTGATGATTATGATTGGGAAGATAATGATACTTCTTATGATCTTGAAAACCTTTTTGGCACTTGCTTGGAAGAATATGATAATAATGTTTGCTATACTATTGGTGCTATCCATACTATTAATGATGAGAGTGATTATGCTTATGATATGAAAAGGCCCAAGCTTGGGGATGCTATGTTTGATGAAGATGATGTTTTTGAGAACATATTTGCTGCAATTAATGTTTGTCCCAAGCTTGGGGATGCTACGTTTAATGAAGATGATATTTTTAGCCTCTCAAGTTTTGATATGCAAAGTTGTTATGATGATAGCATGCCTTCTACCTATGATGATTATATTGATGACAGTGGGTTAGGAAGAGTGTCAACTTTAGGAAGTAATGATTCCACTATTTTGGAGGATGTTGAATCTTATAATATTTATGAAAGTGGATTTGGAGAGGTCATGACTTTATTTCGTGATGTATCCACTATTTCAGAAGAGGTTTCAATCGATTATGATGAGAACAAAGTTGCTACTTATGATGATTATTGTGATGAAACTTATGCTATAAAAAGTAGTGATGATTATATTTATAAAACTTGTCATGATTATGAGTACCCTTTTTCTTAACATTACTCTTTTAATGTGGAAACAATTTATAGTATTCAAGTCTCTTGTGATACTCCCACTATTCCGAATGAGAAGAATTTTTCTTATGTGGAGAGTAATAAAATTTCTATGCTAGTAGATCATGAAAAGAATGCTTTAGGTGCTGGTTATATTGTTGAATTCATTCGTGATGCTACTGAAAATTATTATGAGGGAGGAATATATGCTTGTACGAATTGCAATAATATCAAGTTTCCTCTCTATGTGCTTAAAGTTTTGAAGTTATGCTTGTTTTGCCTTTCTATGCTAGTTGATTATTGTTCCCATAAGTTGTTTGCTCACAAAATCCCTATGCATAGGAAGTGGGTTAGACTTAAATGTGCTAGTCATATTCTTCATGATGCTCTCTTTATGTTTCAATTCTTATCTTCTCTGTGAGCATCATTGAAATCATCATGCCTAGCTTGGGGCGTTAAACGTTAGCGCTTGTTGGGAGGCAACCCAATTTTATTTTAGTTTCTTTCTTTTTGGTTCTATTTAGTAATAAATAATCCATCTAGCTTATGGTTAGATGTGGTTTTATGTTTTAATTAGTGTTTGTGCCAAGTAGAACCTTTGGGAAGACTTGGGTGAAGTCTTTATGATCATGCTGTAAAAACAAAAACTTTAGCGCTCACGAGATTAGCTACAACTTTTTACTGGAGAGTGCTATTTAGTTGATTCATTTTGCAGATGATTACTAGACAAATTCCTCAGGTCCACAAATTTATTTTAGAATTTTTTGAGTTCCAGAAGTTTGCGTTAGTTACAGATTACTACAGACTGTTCTGTTTTTGACAGATTCTGTTTTTCGTGTGTTGTTTGCTTATTTTGATGAATCTATGGCTAGTAAAATAGTTTATAAACCATAGAGAAGTTATAATACAGTAGGTTTAACACCAATATAAATAAAGAATGAGTTCATTACAGTAACTTGAAGTGGTGTTTTGTTTTCTTTCGCTAACGGAGCTTACGAGTTTTCTGTTAAGTTTTGTGTTGTGAAGTTTTTCAAGTTTTGGGTAAAGATTCGATGGACTATGGAATAAGGAGTGGAAAGAGCCTAAACTTGGGGATGCCCAAGGCACCCCAAGGTAATATCCAAGGACAACCAAGAGCCTAAGCTTGGGTATGCCCCGGATGGCATCCCCTCTTTCGTCTTCGTTCATCGGTAACTTTACTTGGAGCTATATTTTTATTCACCACATGATATGTGTTTTGCTTGGAGCGTCATTTTATTTTCTTTTGTTTTGCTTGTTGTATGAATAAAATACCAAGATCTGAAATTCTTAAATGGGAGAGTCTTCACATAGTTACATAATTATACAACTACTCATTGATCTTCACTTATATCTTTTGGAGTAGTTTGTTATTGCTCTAGTGCTTCACTTATATCTTTTAGAGCACGGCGGTGGATTTATTTTGAAGAAATATATGAACTCTCATGCTTCACTTATATTATTTTGAGAGTCTTTAGAACAGCATGGTAATTTTCTTTGGTTATGAAACTAGTCCTAATATGATGGGCATGCAAGAGGGATATAATAAAAACTTTCATATAAAGTGCATTGAATACTATGAAAAGTTTGATTCCTTATGATTGTTTTGAGATATAAAGGTGGTGATATTAGAGTCATGCTAGTTGAGTAGTTGTGAATTTGAGAAATACTTGTGTTAAAGTTTGTGATTCCCGTAGCATGCACGTATGGTGAACCGTTATGTGATGAAGTCGGAGCATGATTTATTTATTGATTGTCTTCCTTATGAGTGGCGGTCGGGGACGAGCCATGGTCTTTTCCTACCAATTTATCCCCCTAGGAGCATGCGTGTAATACTTTGCTTTGATAACTTGTAGATTTTTGCAATAAGTATATGAGTTCTTTATGACTAATGTTGAGTCCATGGATTATACACACTTTCTTCCTTCCACCATTGCTAGCCTCTCTAAGACCGCGCACTTTTCACCGGTATCAAACACCCACCATATACCTTCCTCAAAACAGCCACCATACCTACCCATCATGGCATTTCCATAGCCATTCCGAGATATATTGCCATGCAACTTTCCACCGTTCCGTTTATTATGACACGCTCCATCATTGTCATATTGCTTTGCATGATCATGTAGTTGACATCGTATTTGTGGCAAAGCCACCGTTCATAATTCTTTCATACATGTCACTCTTGATTCATTGCATATCCCGGTACACCGCCGGAGGCATTCATATAGAGTCATATTTTGTTCTAAGTATCGAGTTGTAATTGTTGAGTTGTAAGAAAATAAAAGTGTGATGATCTTCATTTTTAGAGCATTGTCCCAGTGAGGAAAGGATGATGGAGACTATGATTCCCCCACAAGTCGAGATGAGGCTCCGGACAAAAAGGAAAAAAAAGAAAAAAAGAGGCCATAAAAAAAGAGAAAGGCCTAAAAAAATAAAAAAATGAGAGAAAAAGAGAGAAGGGGCAATGCTACTATCCTTTTACCACACTTGTGCTTCAAAGTAGCACCATGATCTTCATGATAGAGAGTCTCCTATGTTGTCACTTTCATATACTAGTGAGAATTTTTCATTATAGAACTTGGCTTGTATATTCCAATGACGGGCTTCCTCAAAATGCCCTAGGTCTTCGTGAGCAAGCGAGTTGGATGCACACCCACTTAGTTTCATTTGTTGAGCTTTCATACACTTATAGCTCTAGTGCATCCGTTGCATGGCAATCCCTACTCACTCACATTAATATCTATTGATGGGCATCTCCATAGCCCGTTGATACGCCTAGTTGATGTGAGACTATCTTCTCCTTGTTGTCTACTCCACAACCACCATTCTATTCCACCTATAGTGCTATGTCCATGGCTCACGCTCATGTATTGCGTGAAGATTGAAAAAGTTTGAGAACGTTAAAAGTATGAAACAATTGCTTGGCTTGTCATCGGGGTTGTGCATGATTTAAATATTTTGTGTGATGAAGATAGAGCATAGCCAGACTATATGATTTTGTAGGGATAGCTTTCTTTGGCCATGTTATTTTGAGAAGACATGATTACTTTCTTAGTATGCTTGAAGTATTATTATTTTTATGTCAATATTAAACTTTTGTCTCGAATCCTATGGATCTAAATATTCTTGCCACAATAGACAATATTACATTGATAAATATGTTAGGTAGCATTCCACATCAAAAATTCTGTTTTTATCATTTACCTACTCGAGGACGAGCAGGAATTAAGCTTGGGGATGCTGATACGTCTCCAACGTATATATAATTTTTGATTGTTCCATGCTATTATATTATCTGTTTTGGATGTTTATGGGCTTTATTAAACACTTTTATATTATTTTTGGGACTAACCTATTGACCCAGAGCTCAGTGCCAGTTCCTGTTTTTTTCCCTTGTTTCAGTGTTTCGAAGAAAAGGAATATCAAACGGAGTCGAAACGGAATGAAATCTTGTGGAGAAGTTATTTTTGGAAGGAAAGCTACCCGATAGACTTGGAGTGCACGTCAGGAAAGAAACGGGGGAGCCACGAGGCAGGGAGGCGCGCCCTCCACCCTCGTGGGCCCCTCGTGGCTCCCCTGACGTACTTCTTCCTCCTATATATATCCATATACCCTAAAACCTTCGGGGAACAGAATAGATCGGGAGTTCCGCCGCCGCAAGCCTCTATAGCCACCAAAAACTAATCGGGACCCTGTTTCGGCACCCTGCCGGAGGGGGAAACCCTCACCGGTGGCCATCTTCATCATCCCGGCGCTCTCCATGACGAGGAGGGAGTAGTTCACCCTCGGGGCTGAGGGTATGTACCAGTAGCTATGTGTTTGATCTCTCTCTCGTGTTCTTGATTTGGCACGATCTTAATGTATCGCGAGCTTTGCTATTATAGTTGGATCTTATGTTTCTTCTCCCCCTCTACTCTCTTGTAATGGATTGAGTTTTCCCTTTGAAGTTATCTTATCGGATTGAGTTTTTAATGATTTGAGAACACTTGATGTATGTCTTGCCGTGCGTATCTGTGATGACAATGGGATATCACGTGATTCACTTGATGTATGTTTTGGTGATCAACTTGCGGGTTCCGCCCATGAACCTATGCATAAGGGTTGGCACACGTTTTCGTCTTGATTCTCCGGTAGAAACTTTGGGGCACTCTTTGAGGTTCTTTGTGTTGGATTGAATAGATGAATCTGAGATTGTGTGATGCATATCGTATAATCATACCCACCGATACTTGAGGTGACATTGGAGTATCTAGGTGACATTAGGGTTTTGGTTGATTTGTGTCTTAAGATGTTATTCTAGTATGAACTCTAGGGCTGTTTGTGACACTTATAGGAATAGCCCAACGGATTGATTGGAAAAAATAACTTTGAGGTGGTTTCGTACCCTACCATAATCTCTTCGTTTGTTCTCCGCTATTAGTGACTTTGGAATGACTCTTTGTTGCATGTTGAGGGATAGTTATATGATCCAATTATGTTATTATTGTTGAGAGAACTTGCACTAGTGAAAGTATGAACCCTAGGCCTTATTTCCTAGCATTGCAATACCGTTTACGCTCACTTTTATCACTTGTTACCTTGCTGTTTTTATATTTTCAGATTACAAAAACCTATATCTACCTTCCATATTGCACTTGTATCACCATCTCTTCGCCGAACTAGTGCACCTATACAATTTACCATTGTATTGGGTGTGTTCGGGACACAAGAGACTCTTTATTATTTTGTTGCATGGTTGCTTGAGAGAGATCATCTTCATCCTACGCCTCCCACGGATTGATAACCTTAGGTCATCCACTTGAGGGAAATTTGCTACTGTCCTACAAACCTCTGCACTTGGAGGCCCAACAATGTCTACAAGAAGAAGGTTGAGTAGTAGACATCAGTTGGTCGTATCCGCGGATTTCGTAGGCAGGAGCATAGAGGGGACCTTCTGGGAGCAAGTGCATGAATTGTTTCACACACGAAAGCACATTGCGCCCTACGACATGTACATTATTCTACAACACAATGTGAGGTCGTTATCGTATCGCTTGTACGCTACCCAGACTAGCATCACCAAGTTTTGCAATGTGGTTCGTCAGCTGGAGGCAAGGTGGCCATTGCACGCGGCAGAGGACGAGATCGTAAGTTTTGCTTCCTCTTGTTGAACTTGTTGATTGATTCGTTCACTCAATGTTGGTCTACACATTATGTAGCCCGCACGCGCTGCCGTGATGTACCACAGAACAGAGGGACGGTCATTTAAGTACACATTGTTGGATGAAACTGAAAGAAAAGCATATGTAGAAGGGCATGATCTGTTGATGCAAAACTTGTTGGATATGCATTTAATCTAGTCAAATTTTAGACATTGTTGTAATAGACTTAATTTGCATGCTATGTATGGATGATTTGTGCTATTTTCTATCCAAATTTTGATGAATACCGGCCGATTTGCATGAATTTTATCCGGTTGATTCATAAAGTGTTTGAAATGTACTCCCTCTGTCCGGAATTATTTATCGCAAAAATGGATAAAAATGAATGTATCTATAACTAAAATACATATAGGCAAATCCATTCCTCCGACAAGTATTTCCGCACGAAGGGAATATGAGGGCAGTGTTGGATGACGACCTCCCGCATCCATATCCACGGAGAGGAAATTTGCAGGTCGTCGTTGAAGATGCCCTTAAGGTCCCTACAAGGAAATCATTCAAACATGTCCATGAGTATCTTTTTAAATCAGCTCCCAGAAGTGTTCATAGAACAGGAAGTGAATCCCATCAGTGCCAAGGGCTCCATCAACATACGAGTCAAAGATGGCATGCTTAACCTCATTTTCAATAAGGGGGCTCTAGCATTCTAGGCCTCCTTTGGTTCATATGGTAGGAAAATCGTAGGAATATGACATTTTCAGTAAGGGAGCCTCTAGTATTCTAGGCCTCCTTTGGTTCATAAGGTAGGAAAACATAGCAATATGAAAGTCATAGGAAATGAGATGAGAGGCTTGCAGATCTAATGTACAAAGCCAGATACAAGAGCAATATTTTGTGATGCGCTAACTCTCACAAGAACACAAATGACAACTGAAATTCAGTTGTGCACACTTCGCAGATCACTAGTCATAAACCATTCATAATCATACCTGTCTGAAATTTTCACTGGGCACAATGGGGAGAAAACTTTCAAGTCCTTTGCCACACACACAAACACACATTTTCATTTGTTGACGAAAACAATATCAGTAAAGAATACAACAATAATGTATCTGTGTCCACAATAGTACAGTAGCCGCTGCCAAAAATCAACCCATCCATATCTGCAAACAGTTACGTCGGATGTCTCCTCATACAAAGGAAAACGGCATTGAGGGCAAGCCATGCATCTGCCGGAAAAAAAACAAGCCCGTGCAGCCAAACTGTGAGAAGGACTACTCGCAAACTGGTGATCAAACCTGACAACCGAGTACGAAATGGCATCAACCAGTCAACTCACCCAGTCCTGAGCCAATGCGATGTCTTCTTTTAGCTCCTTGCTCAGGTCCAACATTACAGGAGACCACAGAAGAGAAACATCTCAAGAAATGCGGTCAAGCTCCTGTAAATTTACTGAGCAGGCAAAAGGCCGGAGTCAATGAGCGATGACCAGCTATCTGGATGATTTCTTACGGCTAAGGATCTCCTGCTCTTTGAGGCGCTGTTGAAACCTTGAAAGGCGTGCTTGGAGGCTGACCAAGCCTGCAGCCTTGCGTGACAGAAGAAAGCTCAATTGTGTCACATAGTCGTCAATAAGGCTGCCTGGTTGGTCAACTTCTGCCAAAAGGTTCATCTCCTGAGAAAAAATAATAATGTGCACTTAGTTTATAGCACGAGGACTTAGTATCCGAGTAATATATCCTAAGTGACTAATGGTGTAAGAAGGGAGCACCAACACTGAACTGAATGAAATGGGTAAGTTTCATGTACACAAAGAGAAAGTACTGGCACAAGTCTTGAAACGGTTATTTGCAGACAGAACGGCTACTATCAGCATGCTAACACACTTAATACTGTCCGAGCATGATTAAAGATAACAGAAGTTCTCAAACATTAAACGACTGTCAGAGGATCAAGAAGACAACCTACTTTCAACTTCAGAAGTTCCGATCAAACCATGGTGATCGTAAGCAGGTGAGTACTGATTACAAGGTATGCCACTAAGATTGTAAAGTTTAATAATTTTTTAAACCCCTACAGGACTACTCAAGTTTCTTTTCTTTTCCGATGAGGGGCTAAGATTAGAGCTAATAAAACTAGTTCTCTCTAGAATGATTGGAATTGTAAGTGCTAGATATGGCACCATCTTTATCATAGGAGTACATTAATGTATGTATCCTTACATCATAAGATGGTAGGAACCTCAGTACCATGGACAAAATAATTTAGCACGGATCTAAAGAGCATGAATTAAACAAACAAACAAACAACAACAACAACAAAGCCTTTAGTCCCAAACAAGTTGGGGTAGGCTAGAGGTGAAACTCCGCCTATGTTGTCTCAACATAGCCGGTCCCAAGCCCGGGTAAAGGAGGAAGGTTGTGATAGGCTTGGCAAGCCAACGTAAAAACTCAGCCACTCTTATGGAGATGAAACCCAAAAGAAAGAGCATGAATTAAACAATTACAGAAAATTACTCAGCACATGAACTGGAACTTACTTCACGCACGATCTCCATTGTATTCTCGATTTCCTTCCTGTGAGCTGCAATGAGGGCCTCCTCTTCCTAATAGACAAAATAAAGATTTACACCACAAGTTCCATTCAGGATAAATAAGACAGAAATACCAGCAAAATATTGTTTACCTCGAGAATGGCATCTATCTCCACATCATCGCATGAACTTTCTTTTTCAGATTGCCTTGACGAAACCTGAGAAGCTGAAGCAGATGTTGGTCGTTGCTGCTGTTGCAACTGTCTTACCTGCTGCACCTTGTATCCAGGCCGACTTGCCTCGATTCCACTATCCTTTTTCATGTAGTTCTGCTTTTCAGATTTGTCTTCCCTTATGACCTTCCTCCTGGGAGGTGAGACTCTGGTAACCTTTTCATCCTCTTGTGCATTTGCTGAATTCTGAATTAACTGTGCTTTACTGTTGTAAACAGTTCGGACAGAACTAAAATCAACCCTCTCTCTATCATTCAAACCAGATGCACCATTTTCCTCTTTTCCTCTATTAGAATAACTTGGGATCATACTAAAGTTATTCCTGTCAGGCTCCATCGAAGAGTTGGAGGTAAAATTTTCAGCGCCTCTCCTAGATATATCGACAGGTCTCTTCTCCTGGATCTGGTTGGGTACTTCATCAGCCTCAACAGATAAAGGATAGGATGGAGCAGATGAAGATTCCCTCATGGAAGGAATAGTTGGTGCAGTAGACTGCTCCTTTCTTGTGTTGCCACCCTTTGAAAGACTTTTAACCCTGTCAATTGATCAGCAAATTTACTGAATTAATAGCCAGAAGCAGTCTAAAATGATGATTTACCACATGTGAATTGGACTTTATGAAGTATGTTTCATGCTATTACCTATCGGCATATCTCAACGTATTTAACGTGTGTTCACATGAACCTGCATTGGGAGAAATGCAAGAAATCATCACTGTCCTAGAGTTGCCAACAAATGAGTCACGGAGAACCTCTGTGAGCTTGCTTCCTCTGAAAGGAATGTGTATCTGATCATTGTCAAGGGCCCGGATGCATTCCTTCAGAGCAAGGAGGCTCTTGTTTATCTCTGCACCTTCAATTCTGATATGATAATAACAGATACATGTCAATAAATTTTTTAACTGTACCAGGTTAATGTTTGGAAATATAATAGGCAAATGAATCTGGGGGCAAAAATAACACCTTGTCTGCCTATCATTATCTGTTGTATCAGCGCCACGTTCGCTTCCAGCAAGATCAATAAAAGATATTTTTCCCACTGCCTTTGTGTTTTTAGCTTCATTGGCATCCCTGTCCCTTTGTCTCCTAGTTTCAGTTACTATAATATGCTTCTTCACAGCCAGTTGCAGAATGGCATGTGACCTCGATGACTCTTCATTGGCCCCTGTAGACCCTGTGCTCCTTGCTGCATTTCCCCTCTCAATATATTCCCTCACAACCTGGACATCAGAAACCTCAAATTCCTGCAGACCGACTATGCAAACTTGTTTCTTGCCATCCTCCCTCATCAGTAAGTGTCTACAAAAGAAAAAATGATGAGAATTTTCAGTTTAACTAAATCCTTCAAAAGTATTGTCCCGATCACAAAATCCAAGTCCAGGCTAGATGTCCACAGAGCAGCAGTAAATCTCATATGATAAATGTTCCAAACTTCAAACAGAAATGTGGCTCTGAGATTCAATTTTTAAACCAAAAGGCACTGACATTATTTCAGAAGTAGCAAACAAATATAGAACACAACAAATGCAACTTAAAAAAAAAGACTACCCAACATTTTGACTAAGCATTCCCAAATATGGATTTATCAATGAAATGCTTAATGTTAGTATGTGCATGCATCCATTACCAGCCCCGGGAAAGAAAAAGGCAATAGGCAAGTGTACAACAACCAACCTTCTGTCTGATAGAAGATCATAGAGTTTCCCACCGTATATCTCGAAGTAGCTGAGCCACAGCTTAAAATTTTGATTCCGGTAGACAGGTTGTTGCAAAAGACGAATCATGTCTTGAGCAGCTCTCAGAGGCAAAGGTTGCATTGTGTATGTCTTCCCACTACCTGCTCATGAACCGGAATGATTAAGAACATCACAAGGGGAGCTAGTACACAATCTAGACAGCTAAAGAAAAGTGTTTAGTTTCCTTTCAGTTAATCACATCAGAGCTACAATACAGAAGTCAACCAAAGGGAAAATAGTAGACAGTGAACTATTTCAGAAGTTTGGGATCCCCAGTTCAATACTACAATTATTTGCACAAGAACTGTGCTCTTTTGCATGAGCCTACTGAAAATTGACAAAAAAAATAGCGTTTGGAAGAGAAACAATACTTTACACACTATTGAAATCACAGAAACCATGACTCTTTGTGCTTAAAGAAATACAATATGTATGTATAGCTTTCGGCAAAAAACACTATTGCTCAACCTGTTTGTCCATAAGCAAAACATGTTGCTTTTGTTCTCTGGAATATTATTGGTATAATGCGTTCCACTGTCTCACGATACACCTGTCCAGAGAATTCAAAAGGCAAATCAATTTACTGAAAATGTAGTGTACACCACATTCACTATGATGGAGAAAAAGAATAGCATTGTGTAGAAAAATGATGGTACAACTATGTAAACTGGAAATTGGTAGTCCAAATTTAGCACCAGCTAATTGCCATTCCGAAGTTGGATGGATGATGAAGCATAACTGCAGAGTAGCGGAGTAACACAGTGATCAACCATGCTCTGAACAAATTTGCTCAAAATAATTCAAGCAGAGCTGCAGCTGCCATACAAGTGGGCATGCAAGCACTAGCGTGGCGGGCCAAGGCACACAAATAATGATGATGGGCAGGAACAGAATGTTGTACAGTCAAGACACATTGGTTGGTGAGCATGTGATTTGAGCAGAGTTAGAGAACAATACTTGGGAATCAAGCTGACACATTGAAGAGCAACTGAGCAAAGAGAGGTATGGCCGTATGGGCATATAGGCTAACAAACTTGTGTCAACAGTCATGTTGCTACTTCAGCAATCGAATATGGGGATTGAGCAGTCTCTAATATAAAGGCTGCTTTGGCCATATCTTACATTCCCTCGGCAAAAAAATAATCCAATGTCTTAGTTATAAATGACAGGGTAATTCATACTCGCAGGCTGCTGACAGGATCGCAGCACTTTCCTCATATACCCAAGTTCAGGGGTGTACTGAGGGTGGGGCAGCCTCGGCAGCTGCCCCACGCGAATTTTCAAATACCGTCTGTTTTTCTTCAACAACTGCCAAACCATCATGTGTTCAAGAAACCCCCATGTGTCAAGCTAACTTGCCACCAATTACTAGTTCTGTCCCAAGTTCAAAACAATAGAAGCAAAAACTGAACTTGATGAAGCAATTTATATAATATGCAGTTTTTAATGCCATAGAAAGAATTTTTTTGAGAATAATTATACTACAAGATGGCACTCAAACAAGAGAAAAAGTAATACCTCGTCGTTAGAAACATCCTCATCCAGGACAGCGTCAAAACAAAATTCATGCTGCTCCACATAAGCTGTCAAGTCGACCTTCCAGTAGAAATAATATGTTAATGTACATAAAAGGAAGACCATGAAAACAATCACCAGGAGCACTTCAATTCTTGGCAGTTTATAGTCATGTTAATTTATGGCCATCCCAACAAGGAATTAAACACTACTTTGCAGAAACAAATATAAACACAGCAGATAAACAGGAACTAATAGGAGTTCAGTTAATTGTGATATTTTATTACAATTATCTTCTGAATAACCATATTTAAGCACCCTGAATCTGGAATGTGGGTTCAATTCCATTTTTCTGAAGAATTTGCCACTTTGAAGCAGTAGAGTACATCCAACATGCAAGTTAAGTCACTATTACAGTAGAACTTGTGACATAACTGAAACAAACTTAACTTTACCTGGCCATTTCAAAGAACAAACAGGTGATGTTATCACAAATGCATGCTAGCATCATTGGGAAGCAACACAACTATCTGGTAGCTATGCTGTAGTGGTTATGAAGAAGGGTTATCAGTTGGCACTTTCAGATTCAAATAAAAAGGTGAAATAGGATCTCCACCAAATGAGTAGGATATGGACATTTACATGAGCATGCTAATCCCTCTTGTGTTCATATGCCAGCTATCTAATGCGTTACAGACATTCAAAAAGTAAAATAAATTGATTTTTATAGAGTAAACTATTAAAGGTTAAATAAAAATAGAAGTAATAATAATGCAGGCATAATAAAACGTCCTGAAGACAAACAGTGCATACCTTCAGCTTAGGTTCATAAACTGTCAAAGAAGATGAATCATGCACAGCTACAGCATCATCTTCCTTTCGAGATAACTCTTTTCTGTTCAGGGGCCTCTTTCTTACCTGAATTTGTTGTTCAACTAAGTCAGGTATATCTGTTTAGTGTTGACAAGTCACAAACAACAACCTAAAGAGATTATCATACCACAACTTTGATCTTCGCTACATTATTTTCTCTAGTACTGATCTCCTTTTCACTCGTCACTGCATTATAGTTATCAGCTGGACCTAGCTGGCTTCCTGTTATCATATCATCCTCATCATCATCAATTTCCTTTGGCATAAAGGGTGAAGGCTCAAATGGTTCTGAATCTACATCCTGTAAGAAGGAAACACAGTAAGCTGAAATGGACTGCATGAAGACATTTCCAAACCATGAATCAACATAAAGTACGGACTGCCATTAACTCACGGATGTTAACTAAGATAGCAAACGGTTAACTAAGATAGAAAACGGGCACTTTGCAGACAAGACTTGGAGACATACCTCAGAAAGAAGTCCAGTGTCATCCATAGCATGGAGATCCAGAAGACCAGCTCCAAGTTCACCTCTAAGTTCAGGTGAATACAGACCCTCTGCGGAAGTCCCACTGCCAAATTTCTGAGCAGTTGGTGTATAGGGCTCAGAGACTGATGCAGGCAAAGATTCTCCGTTAAAATTCAAGTTTCTCAGCAGCATATACAGCCTTTGTTTCTCTTCAACTGACTGTGGTCCATAGCCCTACCAAATAACAAAATGTAAGGTTTGCAATCGCACATGTTGACAGCATTTTGCATTGGTGAAGGCTATCAATAGGAAAACTATAATTAGTAAAGTCCTCGTGGCATGCAATACTTGAAGCAAACTGTTGTAGTTGAAAAAAGAAGATTTCATCGCGCATGACTAACAACGATTGATGCCAGGGTCAGGGCATTTAAAGAAAACTGATCAGGCCCAAAGTTAACTTCCTAATTTAAATTTGGCATCCATCTGCATAAAAACGAAACATATGTCCTTCATGTTTAGCTTAGCCCCCTAGGAACCTAAACTACCGCACGGGTCAAATGAAAGTCCGAGAAGGACATAATCCAGTTAGGTCAGTGCAAAAGATGGCATCTACAATCTAAATTCGAGACAAAAGAAACTGCAGTTCCTCAGACAACAATTCAACAATTGTGTGTGACCAACTTCTCTCAGATTATTCTACCTATAGGAACATGAACTTCAAAGGCACCAGGTAAGACATGTATGCCAGCTTATGGAATGTGACCATCATCAAGAACAAAAAAATAATACCCATTTCCCTATCTGTAAAACTATAGGAAAACTATAATTAGTAAAGTCCTCGTGGCATGCAAAACTTGAAGCAAACTGCTGTAGTTGAAAAAAGAAGATTTCATCGCACATGACTAATAACTATAAATTGATGCCAAGGTCAGGCCATTTAAAAAAAACTGATCAGGCTCAATGTTAACTTCCTAATTTAAATTTGGCATCCATCTGCATAAAAATGAAACATATGTCCTTCATGTTTAGCTTAGCTCCCTAGGAACCTAAACTACCACACGGGTCAAATGGAAGTCCGAGAAGGACATAATCCAGTTAGGTCAGTGCAAAAGATGGCATCTACAATCTGAATTCGAGAAGAAAGAAACTGCAGTTCCTCATCCAACCAACATCAGACAACAATTCAACAATTGTGTATGAACAACTTTTCTCAGATTATTCTACCAATGAGCATGAACTTCAAAGGCACTAGGTAAGAGATGTATGCCAGCTTATGACATGTGACCATCATCAAGAAACAAAAAAATAATAGCCCATTTCAACTATGCACACCTCTACATCAAATTTGTGTAAACTTCAAGCACTACAAATCCATAGACTATTGGAAATGAAGTAAGCTGATGCGCCTATCCAGTATAATAATTAGTAAGAGATGCTAGCTCCCTTTATTATTGGGTCCACGCCAGTTTGCCCCTGAATCAATCCACACTCCCTCCCCAGCTACATGATGGCCCTCCATCAAACAGATGGAACTTGGTGAGTACCATTCCCAGCGTATCGATCTTGCAAACCATGGCCTTTCGCGGGTATACTCTTACTGCACTGATCGGATAATGCAGCTTAAGATATCACAAGCCAGTAGCCAATAAATTCTACCAGAAACCAAGTCAATCCAATCTATTTGGCGCAGCCCCTGAATCACAAGGTTCGGTCGATCAATTTCTACATACAATCGGGAAGACACGATACAACACTGGAACGCACCAGACGGCGTCTTCCCAATCCGGCAACCGAAGAACTAGGTTAGATCAAACATTTCGACCGAGAAACCTCACCTGCATGAGCAAACTCGGCAGCATGCCCGCTCCTCCGGCGCCGCCTCCAAGGCCCCCAACGCCGGCGCCGCGCTGGTCCCCGGCGGGGCCCGTCGACGAGGCCGCGAGGTGCTGCAGCCCCGCGGACTGCAGCCACCGCGCCATGACGGCGTCGCTCGAGTCCCCCATGTCGGCGGCCTGCGCGGACGCCCCTCCGGCACCCGCGGCGGCGGCGGCGGACCCCGCGCCGCCGCCGGCGAGGCGCTGCGACCTCCGCTGCGGCGCCAACTTGGCGACTGGGTGCGGCAGGATCCGATCGCGCGAGTCCCGCGGCGGCGCGGCGATCCGGCAGGGTCGGGTCCCAGATCTGCGGGGGGGCTCGGGAAATGCGGGGCGGCGGATTTGAGGGCGAATTGGGGGAAGAGAGGAGAGGGGAAGCTGGCTGGCTACCTGGCAGCCCTCCTTCGCTTTTTTATTTCCTTTTCTCTCTCCGTTCTTTTTTTTTCGAGTAGCCGATGGGGGAGAGAGTGTTAAAAGGAGAGGGAAGAGGTGGCTCGGAAATGGAGTTTTGTGCAGTTTAAAAAAGGAGATTTTTTCCATTTGGCAAGCAAGAGAAATAAATTTACTTTTCTTTGCTTGGTCAAGTAATTTTTTGTATGATAATGATATGTGCATCTTGGAAAGAGGATGGCCGGCTATGTTTTATGTTATGCACCAAAGTGTCATTAGCGGTTGGTGATTAGCATGATAGCAAGGTCGATTGTGATGGTAACACCTAGCATCTTGTAGTGATTGAGACTCGAGAGCCGAACAACTCTATAAGGCACAAAATTGCAAGCCGTGTTAACAATTTATTGTGCGAAAATGCGGTTGTAAAGATAGCAAAAGGCACATTTCAAAAGTTAATAAACAAAGTTGTATGGTTAAATAGGTAGAATGTTACTTTCATAAACCAAGATGTATATTGTCCAGCTAATCACTAAATCTATTGAGAGCAAAATATAAGCAATACTTCGCTTGAGGCTACCTTCGAAAATAATGCTATACAAAGGTACGAAGTACCTTCAAACATGATGATGCATAGTATGAAAAAAAATGCTACGGAGTACCATGGTTGTCTCGACACTAAGCAAGGTTTTATAACATAGCATGAAATATTTTTTAGAGAAAACATCACTCGCATTTCATTATACCTGACAAATGTCAAGGAATACGGACTCAAATAAGAAATAAGAAAAACATTGTAGTTCTCAAAGTCTTTTAACTCCATCTTCTTTAGCCAAATAAGAAAAACATCGTCGACCGCACCCTCAGACGAACTGTCACGATAAAGGAGCGAGTGCAAAGACTACACCAGGCTCTTCAATAACTAGATGCTACCCCACGTGTTGCTGTAGAAATGTTTGCAACATATTTCAATAAGATTTGGTTATATGGGCATGAATATTTAGATTAATGATGTACAAACTAGGGCTAAAATACATATTATTATTGTATAATTATTGAATAATTACTGAATATAAGTGCCATAGCACAATTATAACATTTGTGCATTTTTTCATGCATAATTACATGTTGTGGTGAGCCTTTTCCCATGCATGGTTGCATGTGTGAGATAAATATATTAGTGGGATCACGTACTTAGTTATATACTGCTCGTCTGCTCCCACCGTTTACAAATATAATGTGTTCTAATTTTTGTCTGAATCAGATGTATGTAGACACTTTTTTATGTGCTTGTTCACCCATTTCAGTCTTTATATAGTTCATATTAAAATATTCAAAACATCTTATTTTTGTGAACGGATGGAGTAGAAGGTACCCCACGCACCGCGTTGGAAAATTTAGAAAGTAGCTATGATGCATAAGAAAATCATAAGCAGATGCAATCTATAGAAGAGGGCGGTATATGGGCGAAAACGGGGGTCTCAATATTAACATTAGGACCTCAAAATTCATGTTGAATTGTTTTCTACTTGCCTCGGGTTGAGTACATAAAACAACATAGTTTCCAATTGTAGCAAGTAGAAACTACCTAAGCACAAGTATCAATAGCATACGTGGAATACACAAAATTACAGCTCCAAGGAAAGATAGCAAACATATATCATCAGGATTACACACCTTTTAAGTGAATGACTTAAGAGGCTCCAATGTAGAAACTTTAGCCAAACAATGTTGCATGGTAACAACGACAAAAAATCTAGTACGGCAATTGAGGATACATAAAGGGTGAGTGTAGAGTTACCAGCCTCTAGTTGCAAGTCAACCAGGAAAATAAAAACATACCCCTTAATAATCCATGGAAGTATGCACCTGATACATTAGAATAAGAAAATTGTTATGTTATGCATTGTACAAAAAATATAGTACAATATGAGTATAAAAACAGTACACCGTTTCAGCCTTTAGGTCATATGTAGTTGCATACAACAAAATCAATAAATATTGGATTAGCAATCCCCTAAGGTGCCGAACATAGTTTCCAGGAATAAGATTAGACTGGTCTTGTTCTGGCATAACTCCAGAACCCACTGATACAATATGAGTAACATAACATGGGTACATGCCAGGTAGATCTAGACAAACTGTTAGTATCAAGCTATTAGCTGGTAAAATTGCAACAGGAAAAAACTATCACCTGGTTAGATCCGTGTTGTGTGTGAGAGCAGGAAGCTAGCTTAATTTTTAGACATGGATACATGGCAACACACTTTGTGCATGCAAGGGCAAGAAAGTTTGCATGCATTAATCCATGCATGTTTGTTAGTCATTCATGCATACGTCAATATATACAATTATTTGTCAGAAACTTGGAAAATGGACATATATGTCACATTTGATTTAAAGCAGCAACAGTTGCAGCCAATCTTACAAATCCTCGATCTTCACAATGAAAATACAGATAAACCAAATTAGGCGGGTTCAACCTTCTAACTCACCGCTCCATCAATGTTACTGGGCAGGAGACGTTGGCGGTGGAGCCATGCGAGGTGATGGCTTGTGCATGTTGGGCAAAGAGAGCCAACATTTCGTTGTGAGAACTGGGATGGGTAAGGATTCATCCTATGGATATATGAAGGACAATATGAGATGCAATGAAGAGAAAGAGATATGCATGACATTGGAATAGGAAGGAGAGCAGACGGCACAAAACGTTGGCCGTGTATGCTTTCATTAGTTTCCTACATGTGTTGTCTGTCATGGATTTGGTGGGCAAGTAACAACGGGATGCATGCAGGCTAGAGTAATGGGTTGCATGTGCTTGCTAGTTTATTCACAAAGGAAACTTCATGCAGTGAACTAGAAAGAATCCGCTCAAAATAAAAAGTAAGCCGGCAACTGGACACTCATGTGGATGGGTCGCTGATGTTGATAAGTTGCACAAGATGATATGATAGTGGGATGTGTCTCTTAGGCATATAGGATAGGATAACACACGCATCATACATAAACCACAAATATAAACCCGCCAGGAGAGGAGGACATCAACTGGGACGTGCCCCATGAATAAGTTACTAAAGATATGTTTCGAAACCACCAACATGAAGGAATAACATCCATCTGAGGTTCGATGAAGAGAGGAGGCACTCCTGCACCACCTTGACGCTTGCCCATATTCAATACTAGGCTCAATTTTCTAGCTGCCACCATCGGCACCAACACAACATCCAAAAGATGTGGCTGCATCAGATCCATGGGACCAATGCCCCCGCAAACCTGCTGCCAACGTTGAAGCAAACATAATAGGTCTAGGAGACTTATTCCACTCGTGTGACATTGTCTCCATCTCAGCATCGCTGTTGGGACACCCGAATTAGAGATTTACGCGAAAAAGGGAGTACTCATCGGGTAAAACACAAGTTATGTGGCCCAACTCGTCAATATTAAATTCTATTTTTGATGCATGTGTACTTTGCCAAATCAGATTTTCCTTTTATTGAAGATGATATCATGTAAGGTACAAGTCACGATTTTATCAATCCTTAGATGATTCATGCATGCAGTTTTTATAGGCCGTGTGTAACGCATATGTGTTTTCTTTAGAGAGAAACACATGTGTTAGTGGTCAAACTAAGTTTGGCAAAAGAAATCAAGACAACAATTTAGTCGTCATTGTTTTTTTTGAAAGATCCGGTTTGAGCCGGCTTCATTGATTTAGGAGAAAGCATACGGGAAAACAAGGAGGATCAAGTGATCATGGTGCACAAGAGCAGTGCGCAAGCTACAAAGAGAAACGAAAAAAGAAAGAGGGGCACCCGACGCCCACCCCACAGAAACTGCCTATCGCGCAGAGGCGTCCTCGAACGGGGTCTCTAAGCATGTTCCTCCGACAAGCCTCCATTGTGCAAGGTCGAGCTTTATAGCCTGGATTACGTCGTCTGTCTGTGGCAGTTTCCCTCTGAAGACACATGCGTTCTGCTCCTTCCAGATGTGCCAAGCAATCAAAAGCATCATGGTTCTGATCCCTCGTCTCTGGCCGGTTGGTGTGCGCCTGATCATCTCCGGGCAGTGCTATAGAGAGCTGTGGGTAGGCAGCTGCAGAGCGGATTCTAGGCTCCTCATACATAAACTGTAGAAGTATCCATTCGGCCAGCCCCTCCTCTGCAGCCTGTCGTTGCACCAGAGCCTGTTATTATGGAGTAACCAGGCCATAGTCCCAGGCGCCCAACATTTCTAGACAACGTTGCTATGGCTCGTGCTCGGCGTGTCCTTGAAAAACACGTTGTATGCTGCCCGGGAAGAGTGCACCGCGCCTCCTCCGGCAGTCCAAGCGAGCTGATCAGCATCTTGACCGTCGAGGGTGATCTCAGCTTGCTGGAGCCGCCGCCAGAGCCACAAGAAATCGACAGCGATGAGTGTCATGTTTCCGTGGCAGAGATCCCTGATCCACTGGTCGTTGTCTAGTGCTGAGGCCACCGATCGGTTTTTGTGCCGCGAGTGCTTGAACGGGCTCGGGAAAGCAACACTCAGAGGCGTACCATCAAGCCAAGGGCACGTCCAAAACCCTATCCTTTGGCCATCACCAATCGTGATCATCGTTGCTCTGGTGAACAGCTCCCTCTTTGCCTTGTCGCATGGCAAGGGGAAGGCCGCCCAGGGCCGCGTCGGTTGCTACCAGGATGCCTAGAGCCAACGCAGCCAGAGAGCGGAACCGAACCGGTGCAAGTCTGGGATCCCCAACCCGCCCTTCTTCACTGGAGAGCACACCTCTTTCCAAGCCACCTTGCACTTTTCGCCGGTCAGTGCTTCGTCTTGGGCCCACAGGAAGCGACGTCGTGCCTTGTCGATCTCCTTTAGAACCTTCTTTGGCACCTTGAGCACTGTCAGGGCGAATGTTGGCAGCGCTGAAAGCACCGCCCGCACCAGAACACGTCGACCTGCCAGCGACATCAGTTTACCCTTCCAGCCCGCGAGACATGACTTCACTCGATGTATGAGGAATTGGAATTGCACCAGTCGCAGCCTCTTGGGGGATAGTGGCAGTCCCAGGTAGGTTGTGGGGAAACTAGTGATCGATCCCCCAAACCCTTGCAAGACCTCTGCCAGCAGCTGGCCATCGCATTTCATCAGGATTACTGAAGATTTTGCTTGGTTCAGCTTCAGCCCCGTCGCCTCTCCAAATGAGTGCAGCAACCCCAATAAGGGGGCGATCTCTTCTTTGATTGGGTTGGCGAAGATAATTGCGTCGTCGGCATATAGGCTCACCCGCATGCCTGCCCCGTGCCCCGGCAGCGGCGCAATCAACCCTCTTGTTGTGGTCGTGTCCAGCAGACGATACAGCGAATCGATCGCAAAAATGAACATCAGTGCCGAGAGCGGGCCTCCCTGCCTGAGCCCGCAGGCGTGAAAGAAGCTAGGCCCCAGCGACCTGTTCAGCAGACAAGAAGAGGATGCAGTGGTGAGGAGCAGGGCGACCCAGTTTCTCCAACGCTGCGAGAAACCCATGCGCTGCAGCAGTTCGATCAGGTATGTCCAGGATACAGAATCAAATGCTCGAGCGAAGTCGAGTTTGAAGAGCAAGGCCTGCTTTTTTTCTCTATGAAGCATTCTGACACAACCTTGCACATACTGAAAACTGTCGTGTACGCATTTTCCTTTCTGAAACGCCGTTTGCGCCGGCGAGATAAATCCGTTCAGAGCAGAGGACAGCCTGAGCGCTAGCACTTTGGTGATTAGCTTGGCCATGGAATGAATCAGACTGATGGGTCTGTAGTGACTGAGCTCTGACGCACCACTTTTCTTCGGTAGAAGGGAAATGAGCGCAGAATTCAGGTCGGTGAAATTACTCCCTGCTGAAAGGATCGATATAGTTGACTAGAGGGGGGGGGTGAATAGGCAACTAACAATTTTTAGCTTTTCTTTACCAATTTAAACTTTGCATCAAAGTAGGTTGTCTAGATATGCAACTAGGTGGGCAACCTATATGATGCAACAACAACTAGCACACACGCAAGGAAGGGATACAACAGAATATAAGCGCGCACAAGTAAAGGTAAGAGATAACCAAGAGTGGAGCCGGTGGGGACGAGGATGTGTTATCGAAGTTCCTTCCTTTTGAGGGGAAGTACGTCTCCGTTAGAGCGGTGTGGAGGCACAATGCTCCCCAAGAAGCCACTAGGGCCACCGTATTCTCCTCACGCCCTCACACAATGCGAGATGCCGTGATTCCACTATTGGTGCCCTTGAAGGCGGCGACCGAACCTTTACAAACAAGGTTGGGGCAATCTCCACAACTTAATTGGAGGCTCCCAACGACACCACGAAGCTTCACCACAATGGACTATGGCTCCGCGGTGACCTCAACCATCTAGGGTGCTCAAACACCCAAGAGTAACAAGATCCGCTAGGGATTAGTGGGGGAATCAAATTTCTCTTGGTGGAAGTGTAGATCGGGGCCTTCTCAACCAATCCCGAGCAAATCAACAAGTTTGATTGGCTAGGGAGAGAGATCGGGCGAAAATGGAGCTTGGAGCAACAATGGAGCTTTTGGGGGAAGAGGTAGGTCAACTTTGGGGAAGAAGACCTCCTTATATATAGGGGGGAACAATCCAACCGTTACCCCCCACACCAGCCCCGCAGAGAGCGGTACTACCGCTTGGCCAGCGGTACTACCGCTCCCCCTCGCGGTACTGCCGCTGGGCCCGGAGCGGTACTACCGCGGTGGTCAGGGCGGTACTACCGCATACGAGCGGTACTACGGCCCCCACTGCCGCGGCTAGTACCGTAAAACCCGACACGAAAAAAGACCCCTCGAATCAAGGCGGTACTAGCACGAGACCGCAGCGGTACTACGGCTGGGGGCTACCAGCGGTACTACCGCTCCGGCCCGCGGTACTACCGCTGGGACCAGAGAGGGCACACTGAGAAGGGGAACGAGCCCATCATTGAAGCGGAAAGGCTCGGAGGGGGGCAAAGGAAGTGTACGTGATGATTCTGCCCTAGCCTTTCCAAAGCGGACCCCCTCTTGATAGTACGGTGATCCCTATGAAACTAGCCCACCAAACTAAATCGAAAGGACTACACCGTCTTCGCTTCAAGCTCCGAGGGGAGGGAATCGTCTCGTGCCAAAAGGATGAATCTCTGAAAACACTCAATGCACACGATTAGTCCGCAAAAGCATTGTCATCAATCACCAAAACAGCTAAGGGATACAAATGCCCTTACAATCTCCCCCTTTTTGGTGGATTGATGACAATACGGGATTTGCACAAACGGGAACAGACAAGGGACATAAGCAAACCCCCAAGTCTCTAAAATATAGACGGGCTCCCCCTAGATGTGTGCCATCAAGATAAGTGCTTTGGACTGCACGACACACATACTAGGATCAACACTCCCCTGTATTTTAGAGACCAACAACCTAAGCGAGATTCAAGAGAGCAGGATATATAACATAATAAGCATGCAACTCATGAGATACCAAAAGACTAGAGACATAGATAAAGATATGATAAGGATAAGGTAGCATATGTCTCACACCATATGACTGGAACTGAGGTCTCACGGAACACAAAACCAAACAAAGCACAAGGTAGCAAACACAACGAAAGCACAAAGACAAAGACACACTCGCAACACAACGACACAAATCCCTAAACTCTCCCCCCTTTGGCATCGAGACACCAAAAGGGGCAAAGAGCGCTCCTACGACTCTAGGTGAGAGCATGCTGAGGATCTCGAACATCAGTACTCCGCGTGATCGTCTGCACCGCCGTCCTCGGTCGGAAACTGCTCGGCATCTGAATCGGTCCACGGACAGTGCTGCTGGATCCACTCCTCCTCCTCAGTGATGTGACCCTCAGAGCCGCTGGTGACTATCGCACCTAACTGACGCATAAGCTCCTTGTGGCGTCCCCTGGCATTCTTCTCAGCCACATGTGTCATGTACTCACCGTGAGACTCCATGCAAAACAGCTTCTTCATCTTGAGCTTGAGCTTCTTTGCCCAAGAGGGCTCTGCCTCAGAAGGCACAGAGTCATGGTCAACACCAGTATCAGCCTCGCCCTCGGTCTCCATGGCAGCAGCAGAAGAAGGAACCCCAGATTTAGGAACGGAGGTGCCCCAATTGTCCTTCTTCCTCAGACGCTTGATCTCATGAGAAACCAACTCTCCAGTTTCCAGCAATTCCTCGGGATAGGTACTCCTCCAGGCCTTCTCAATGAGCAACATGATAAACGGAGCATAAATCGGGCACTTGCGCTCAGAAACAGCAGACAGAAGTTCAGACCACATAACATGAGAGATGTCCAGGGACTCGCCAGTGTTTGCTTCCTTCTCACGCTGGCAGAAGAGAAGCATGTCCACGAGATAGGAGTGAACCATGTCCAGATTCCCGATACGAGGGAAGAGAGTCTCGCGGAAGATACGGTGAAGGATGTCCAGAAAGGCAGACAGCTCATAGGTTTCCTTCTTGGTATCAGGGTTGATCTTCAAAGTACGGTAGGGCCAGAGGGCTTGCTTGTGAGTGGAGATAACATTGTGGTGAGGACGGAACCCGACTGGAGTCTCGAGCCCTTGATCTTCCACCTCAAGCAACTCCATGAAGGCCTTCCACTTGACAGCTAGCAACTTCCCATTAGTCATCCAAGTCAGAGTCCTGTCTACATCAGTTCCTAGGTGGACAGTGGCATAGAACTGGGCCACCAAATCTGCATCAAAGTCCTTGTTGAACTGCATAATCCTGAGAATGTTCAACTGAGAGCACATCTGAAGGGCATCACCAAAGTACTCCGGGTCCTTCTCCATAGCATCCATGTTGATGGAATGAACATTGACAAAGAGGTTCTTCTTAGCCTTGATCACGTCAAAGTAGGTGGCATACTGAAACCGGTTCCAGAACGGGCGATTGACAAGGTTAGATTCTTGGGCTTCCTCATATGGGTTGCAGCGACGCCTGTCCCAGAATTCCTTGGCAGTCATCTCAGTCACCTTCTTGCCAGTTGACTTCGGCCAGTTGGCAGTCTTCTTCTTGAGTTGAGGATTAGCACTTGAGGAAGCACCCACTGGCGGCGGTGGAGCACTGGAAGAACCACCTGCAGACTCAGATGAGCGGTACCGCTTTGACGTTGAACGCCCGGGGTTGACACGGCGGACTTGCTGCTCAGGATGTTCATCACCTGGAACCAAACACACGGACACACGAAACAACCAGAAGGAACGATCAAAACCAAATAAACACAACAAATATGGATCAACATGTGGTAGGAAACGATGGAACTGGGCATCCGGCGGTAGTACTGTGCCTGCACAGCGGCAGTACCGCACCAGTGGTAGTACCGTGCCTCCACAGAGGCAGTACCGCTCCAGCGGTAGTACCGCGCCAGATGGGCGGTAGTACCGCCCGAGACGGGGCACGGAGGATCCCTACTGCCGTGGTCAGATCCGGCACTACCGGGGATGCCAAATTCAAAAATAAACCTACCAAACATCAATCCAAAGAATCTAGTTGCCTTCTCCAACCTACTCAAGCCTAGATTTGGCCAAAAATCTAGAGATGCAACCACTATTGCCCCTAAAACGCGAGATCTGAAAAATAGACAAGAAGAGAAGAGGAACGGGGGCAATACCGGCATCCATGGCAAGAGGACGAGGTGGGGATCGACTCCACCGAAGGAAATGGAGAGGAACGGTCCGGAGACGGAGGGCCGCCAGAGCCCTCCCGCGGCGAGATGGCGCTGGAGAGAGAGGAAGAGGAATGAGGGGACGAAGCAAATGGGTATGGGGGGAGGAAACCACCCCTGCCCACGACTTAACCCCCTGGCCCCGCCCCTCAGCGGTAGTACCGTGGTGATGGGCGGTAGTACCGCTTAGCCACATAAGTGGTAGGACCGCTCCCGTATAGCGGCAGTACCGCTCCAGCGGTAGTACCGCGCCTTCATAGCAGTAGTACCGCCCAACGCAACTCAAAACTAGACTCAACACCTATGGCACAAAAAAGAAAAGAAGGGAAACGACGGCAAGAAGAGAAAACCAACACAAAGCAACAAGAGCACCAGCAAGAGAACAAGAACCACACACCTCTACACGAGAGGGCGGTGGCCGAGGCCACCTATGTTTGAGTCAATTGGTATGGCACCGTGAAGAATTATCCTTGGGCCCATGACCAAAACTCGTCTTTGAAGCACAAGTACCATCAAAAATGGCTAATGTGAAAGAGTGAGATTAGTTTATGCATTATGGGGGGAGGAAGAGTTCATTGAGAGAACAACACTCCCCCTAAGTCCATGCCTACACCTAGAAAAGAATGCATGATGAATGTGAGGGGTGTGCAAAGGTTCAAACCACATTGCTCGAATCAATGATATTTAGCTCATGCCTTAACTCGCGAAATCTTGCTTCATCCAATGGCTTCGTGAAAATATCTGCAAGGTTATCATGAGTGTTGACATAGTTGAGCTCGATCTCCCCTCGCCTAATATGATCCCGGATGAAGTGATACCGAATCTCAATATGCTTCGTCTTGAAGTGTTGCATCGGGTTGAGAGAAATCTTGATGGCACTTTCATTGTCACACCAAAGAGGCACTTTGTCACAAATGACACCGTAATCCTTTAAAGTTTGCCTCATCCATAAGAGTTGTGCACAACAACTCCCGGCCGCCACATACTCCGCTTCGGTGGACGAGAGAGACACACAACTTTGCTTTTTAGAAGACCAACTTACCAAAGAGCAACCAAGAAATTGGCACCCTCCGGAAGTGGACTTCTTATCCACTTTGTCTCCTGCCCAATCGGAGTCCGAATAACCTACAAGCTTGAAGTTTGCTCCTCTTGGGTACCATAAGCCAAAGTTTGGGGTATGAGCCAAATATCGAAAGATTCGCTTGACCGCCACAAAGTGGCTTTCCTTAGGTGCGGCTTGAAACCGTGCACAAATTCCCACACTCAACATGATATCCGGTCTAGATGCATAAAGGTAAAGCAAGGATCCAATCATGGAGCGATATACCTTTTGATCCACCGCTTTACCATTGGGATCAATGTCAAGTTGGCACTTGGTGGGCATTGGAGTGGAAGCCGGCTTGACATCACTTAGCTTGAATCTCTTTAGCATGTCTTGAGTGTATTTAGCTTGGTTGATGAAGGTTCCTTCTCTTCTTTGTTTGATTTCGAATCCGAGAAAGAACTTCAACTCTCCCATCATAGACATCTTGAACTTTGAGGTCATGAGAGCGGCAAATTCTTCATTGAAGGCTTTGTTCGGGGAACCAAAAATAATATCATCAACATATAGTTGGCACACAAACAACTCCCCTTTGACCTTCTTAGTAAAAAGAGTGGGGTCGATTTTCCCGATTTCGAATCCACGATCTTGTAACAACTCCGTAAGATGCTCATACCACGCACGTGGGGCTTGTTTAAGGCCATAGAGCGCCTTGTGGAGTTGATACACATGATCGGGGAAATAGGGATCTTCGAACCTGGGGGGTTGTTTGACATACACCAACTCATTTATGGGACCATTAAGAAAAGCACTCTTCACATCCATTTGTTGCAACGTGAAATTATGATGAGAAGCATAAGCAATCAACAAACGAATAGATTCAAGGCGAGCGACAGGGGCAAAGGTTTCACCGTAGTCGATACCCTCGACTTGGGAGTAGCCTTGTGCCACCAAACGAGCCTTGTTGCGAACAATGATCCCATGAGCATCTTGCTTGTTCTTGAATATCCACTTGGTTCCAATGACATTATGGTTCCCGGTTGGCCTTGGCACTAATTTCCACACTTGGTTATGTTCGAAGTTGTTGAGTTCTTCATGCATGGCATTGAGCCAATCCGGGTCCTCGAGCGCTTCATAAACCTTTTGGGGTTCGACACAAGAAACAAACGCATGATGTTCACAATAGTTTGCTAATTGTCTACGAGTGCTTACCCCCTTTCTTAGGCTTCCAACCACATTCTCCATGAGATGACCTTTGGTGGTGAGCTTGGAAGCGATCTTAGCGGCACGACGCTCCAATTCCTCCTCGAAAGTGAAACGAGGAGGGGTTACTTGATCATCTTGAGTGTCGTCTTGAGCTTGTTCCTGATCTTGAACTTGCTCGAGGGGGAGAACTTGACCTTGGGCATCATTTGGTGGATCACCACCATCTTGAGGTTGATCTTGCCCTTGATCTTGTTCATGAGGTTGAGGGCCTTCACTTTGTTCTTCGGAAGCGTGTGGGTCTTGGGTTGGTGATGGCTCCACTTGAGTGGAGCATTGTCCTTCTCCTTCGGCCACAAGGGGTTCCTCAATGGGTAGGATATAACCAACACACATTCTTCTTATGGCTTGGGGAGGAATTTCATCACCTACATCACAAGTACCACTTTGCTCCACTTGGGAGCCGTTATTCTCATCAAACTCCACGTTACACGTCTCCTCAATAAGTCCCGTGGACTTATTGAGAACACGGTAAGCATGGGAGTTTGTAGCATAACCAACAAATATGCCCTCATGAGCTCTAGTCTCAAATTTAGACAAACGAACACCTTTCTTGAGAATGAAACACTTACACCCGAACACCCGAAAGTACTTGAGGTTGGGCTTGTTACCGGTGAGTATCTCATATGGAGTCTTGTTCAAGCCTTTGCGGAGATAGAGCCGATTTGAAGCATGACACGCGGTGTTGATGGCTTCGGCCCAAAAGTTGTATGGAGACTTGAACTCCGCCATCATGGTCCTTGCCGCATCCATCAACGTCCGGTTCTTCCTCTCCGCAACACCATTTTGTTGAGGGGTGTAAGGTGCGGAATATTGATGCTTGATCCCCTCATCACTAAGAAACTCATCCAAGGTGTAGTTCTTGAACTCGGTGCCGTTGTCACTTCTTATTGTCAAGATCTTTGCATTGTGTTGACGTTGGGCTTCATTTGAAAAGTCAATGACGGTTTGTTGGGTCTCACTCTTCCTTTTGAAGAAATACACCCAAGTGTATCTTGAATAGTCATCCACAATTACCAAGCAATACTTTCTACCCCCAAGACTATCAAAGGATGGAGGCCCAAAGAGATCCAAATGAAGGAGCTCCAAAGGCCTCTTCGAGTAAATGAGAGTCGTGGGAGGGTGAGCCTTCTCATGAAGCTTTCTTTCGATACAAGCACTGCAAGCACGATCTTTAGCAAAACTAACGTTCGTTAGTCCACGGACATGGTCCCCCTTGAGAAGACTTTGCAAAGATCTCATATTGACATGGGCTAAACGGCGATGCCAAAGCCATCCCACGTCAACTTTAGCCATTAGGCATGTCGCGGTCTTAGTGGGTTGCTCCGAAAAGTTAATCACATAGAGACCGTTCTCGACATGCCCAACAAAGGCTACTTTAAGAGTCTTGCTCCACAAGAGGGCCACGGTATTAATATCAAAGAAAGTGGCAAAGCCCATGGTAGCAAGTTGACGAACGGAAAGTAAATTGTATGCAAGGGACTCAACTAGCATGACCTTCTCGATCGTGAGATCATGAGAAATGACAACTTTGCCGAGTCCCAATACCTTAGAAGACGAGACATCACCCCACTCGACATTGGTGGGCATAGATGGAATCTTGTGCACGTCCACCACCAAGTCCTTGCATCCGGTCATATGTTTTGTAGCTCCACTATCGAGCTACCATGATCCCCCACCGGAAGCAAACACCTACAAGAGATCAATGCTTGGTTTTAGGTACCCATTTTGTAATGGGTCCTTTGATGTTAGTAACAAGGGTCTTAGGAACCCAAATGGACCATTCAATATACTCATGAGGAGAACCAACAAATTTGGCATAAACATGCCCATCACTAGCACGGCATAACACATAAGAAGGATTAAAGTCGCCGGCTTTGTTGGATGGGGTGGTATTGCCCTTCTTGACACCGTCACCCTTCCCATTGTTCTTCTCCTTGGAAGCACCCTCTCCCTCCTTCACAAAAGTTTGCTTGAGAGGAGGAGGTCGTTTGGTCTTGTCATTCTTCTTCTTGTTCTTGGGCTTGGGTGCGAACCCAATCCCCTCCTTGGCCACAACTTCCTTTTGGTTTCTCAAAAGGTCGTTGAGGTTCTTCTCACCTTGTATGCATGACACAAGGCCTTTCTCAAGTTGCTCCTTCAACTTAGCATTCTCCTCAACAAGATGCACATTCTCACAACAAGGGTTAGTAGCATTTGCATTATCAATTAACACCATATGAGGAAAGGTGGCTTTCTCCTTAGTTAGCTTTACTTGGAGTTGATCATGAGACTCCTTGAGGTTAGCATGAACGCCCTTCAAGACTTTGTGAGCCTTGTCGAGAATGTCAAACTCCTCTTTAAGTCTAGCAAGATCAACCCCAAGTTTTGCCTTCTCGGAGTTTAGCACACGAGACACAACAAGAGCATGATCAAGATCTTTCTTTAACTTAGCATGATCATCGTTGTATGACTCCTCAAGAGCCAAACGAAGACCACGCTCTTCGTCAAGAGCATTGGAAAGATCCGAAATCTCATCGGCATAGTCACGACTATGCCCCTCCATCTTAGAGATGGTATCTTTGTGAGCCTCGATCATGTCATTGGCTTCACCAAGTTGTTCCAAGAGAGCAACGAAGTGCTTCTTGGATTTACCCTTGAGTTTACCCATAAAGGTCTCAAACTCATTTTCCTCCACATTTGTCCCCTCATGTTCATCAATGCTATCCATCGAAGAAGGATGATTAATGATGGTAGTTTTGATGTTGGAGGTTACCTTGTTGGTGGCTTTAGCCATGAGGCACTTGGCGGTGATGTTCTCATTACGTGAGTCGAAGAGAGACATCCGTGGAGTCTTCGCAATGGCAACGGAGGCCATGGCAACCGACTCACCATCTTCATCATCGTCATCATCCTCGTTGTACTCTTCTTGTACCGCCAATGCCTTGGGAGGAGTCTTCTTGGTGAAGTTGCTCTTGTTGGGGAACGACTTGGCCTTGTCCTTTCTAATGAGCTTGCCACCATTGTCCTCCCTCTTCTCGTAAGGGCACTCCACAACAAAGTGGCTCACATTGCCACAATTGAAGCAAGTCCTCACTCGTTGCTTGCCCTTTGCGCCACTTGAATTGTTCTTGTTGAAGTTTGGCCTTGTGTTCTTCTTGCTCCAAAATTGCCTTGAAGCAAGAGCCATGTGTTCATGATAGGCATACTTCGTATCTTCAAGGTTGCCCTCCTCATCTTCCTCTTCATCCTCTTCCTCCATACTAACCTTGGCCTTTAGAGCAAGGTTGGGCTTCTTTACTCTTTGAGAGCGAAGAACCGCATTGTCGGCGGTCTTGTCCAAGATGCTCATAGCAACAAACTCATCCAACACTTCACTTGATGACAAGGTGTGGAAGTCCGGCCTTTGACGAATTACGGAGCACATGGCTTTGTGGTAGGGCATCATTGCCTTGAGGAATTTGCGCTTGATCCAATTGTCATCCGTGTCCTTACTTCCATGATCTCGGAGAGAGACCGCGAGTTTGGTTACTCTCCGAAAAAGCTCACGAGGTTCTTCATCTTCTTTCATTGCAAACTCGTCGGCTTCATCTTGCACCACTTCATAGTTGGAGCGTTGAATGCTTGCGCTTCCCCGATAGAGGGAAACAACTTGGAGCCAAGCATCTTTGGCCACGGTGTAAGGCCGGAGATGAGGAAGATCTTCGGGTGGGATTGCTTTTTGGATGATGAAGAGAGCATTCTCATTGAATTGATGATCCACAACTTCTCTAGGAGTGAAGTTACTTCGGTCATGCAGATAGAAACCTTCTTCAATGATTCTCCAAAGGTTAGTGTTCACATGATTTAAATGACGCTTAAAACGATAGACCCAAGAATCAAAATCTACATTCTTCTCAATCTTAGGAGCCGGGCCGGCATGATTTAAATGAGTGGAAGGGAGCGGTCCACCATAGACAGGTGGAGGTTCCACATGGGCAAAGATGCCGGTGCCCTTTTTACCACTAGAAGAAGGAGCTTTCTCGCTAGTAGCTTCCCCTTTGTCGGAGGTAGCATCCGTCACCTTGTTGGCGGGATCACCCACTTTCAACGGTGCGGTGGAAAGCTTAAGCCCTTCTAAGTATTTATTAAACATGCTTTCGACCTCGGTAGTCATGGAGGTTTTCAATGTGTCCAACGCCACATTTAATTCCTCACGAGAGACCGTGGTTCCCCCATCTCCCGTAGACGAGACCGGATTCACACCGGAGTGCTCCTCCACACTGTCTACGACGTCAACCATACTCTTCGGACGGTAAGGTCCTTAAAAAGAGACGAGGCTCTGATACCAATTGAAAGGATCGATATAGTTGACTAGAGGGGGGGGGGTGAATAGGCAACTAACAATTTTTAGCTTTTATTTACCAATTTAAACTTTGCATCAAAGTAGGTTGTCTGGATATGCAACTAGGTGGGCAACCTATATGATGCAAAAACAACTAGCACACACGCAAGGAAGGGATACAACAGAATATAAGCGCACACAAGTAAAGGTAAGAGATAACCAAGAGTGGAGTCGGTGGGGACGAGGATGTGTTATCGAAGTTCCTTCCTTTTGAGGGGAAGTACGTCTCCGTTAGAGCGGTGTGGAGGCACAATGCTCCCCAAGAAGCCACTAGGGCCACCGTATTCTCCTCACGCCCTCACACAATGCGAGATGCCGTGATTCCACTATTGGTGCCCTTGAAGGCGGCGACCGAACCTTTACAAACAAGGTTGGGGCAATCTCCACAACTTAATTGGAGGCTCCCAACGACACCACGAAGCTTCACCACAATGGACTATGGCTCCGCGGTGACCTCAACCGTCTAGGGTGCTCAAACACCCAAGAGTAACAAGATCCGCTAGGGATTAGTGGGGGGAATCAAATTTCTCTTGGTGGAAGTGTAGATCGGGGCCTTCTCAACCAATCCCGAGCAAATCAACAAGTTTGATTGGCTAGGGAGAGAGATCGGGCGAAAATGGAGCTTGGAGCAACAATGGAGCTTTTGGGGGAAGAGGTAGGTCAACTTTGGGGAAGAAGACCTCCTTATATATAGTGGGGGGAACAATCCAACCGTTACCCCCCACACCATCCCCGCAGAGAGCGGTACTACCGCTTGGCCAGCGGTACTACCGCTCCCCCTCGCGGTACTGCCGCTGGGCCCGGAGTGGTACTACCGCGGTGGTCAGGGCGGTACTACCGCATACGAGCGGTACTACGGCCCCCACTGCCGCGGCTAGTACCGTAAAACCCGACACGAAAAAAGACCCCTCGAATCAAGGCGGTACTAGCACGAGACCGCAGCGGTACTACGGCTGGGGGCTACCAGCGGTACTACCGCTCTAGAGCGGTACTACCGCTTGTAGCACCCAAGCGGTACTACCGCTCCGGCCCGCGGTACTACCGCTGGGACCAGAGAGGGCACACTGAGAAGGGGAACGAGCCCATCATTGAAGCGGAAAGGCTCGGAGGGGGGCAAAGGAAGTGTACGTGATGATTCCGCCCTAGCCTTTCCAAAGCGGACCCCCTCTTGATAGTACGGTGATCCCTATGAAACTAGTCCACCAAACTAATTCGAAAGGACTACACCGTCTTCGCTTCAAGCTACGAGGGGAGGGAATCGTCTCGTGCCAAAAGGATGAATCTCTGAAAACACTCAATGCACACGATTAGTCCGCAAAAGCATTGTCATCAATCACCAAAACAACTAAGGGATACAAATGCCCTTACACCTGCCATCTGATAGAACTTGTTAAAAACAGCCATGACCTCCTCCTTAATGATCGGCCAACACGAGCGATAGAATTGCCCAGTGAAGCTGTCCGGGCCCGGGGCCTTTTCCGTGGGGGACGCGAGGATCGCCGCCCAGACCTCGGGCATGGTGAACGGGCCGTCCAGCTGCGGTGAGGCCACTACCGGGATGTTTAGGCTGTCCCAGTTCAGGGTGTAGCTTCAGTGTTTGCTTCGTCCTAGAGCTTCAGAGAAATGATCAAAGATGATCTTCTCTTTCTCGTTGTGATCCACCACCACCCTGTCATTGTTGCTGATCGCATGGATGAAATTGTTCCTACGGTGCGATTGCATTTTGGCATGGAAAAATCTTGTGCTGGCATCTCCTGCTCGTAGCCAATTCACTTTGGATGCCTACCGCTTTCTCGCCCGCTCTATTGCAGCCAGCCCGAGCACTTTTTGCTTCAGGGTTTTTCTCAGGTTTCTCTCAGCAACCGTGAGGGCTTGATGCTCTTGCGCTAAACCAAACTACATAATTACTTCATTAGCAATGTGCAGCTACAGCCTAACCTTGCCAAACGTTGCCTTGCTCCAGATTCTTAGGTCAGTAGCCGCCCTTGCCAATCTTCTCTTCATCCTCACAAAGGGGCAGTCGTGCGGGACAGGTCATTGCCAAGCTCGCAACACTGTTTCATTGAAATGTGAAAATCTGGGCCAAAAAAATTCGAACCTGAAGCAAACTTTTCTGAAAGGTGTGGTAGCCTTGGCCAGATCAGCGGGCAATGATCAGAGAAAGAAGTTTATGCTGCCATTAGCATGTAATCTTGATACAGCAGATCCCATGAGTCATTGCAGAAATACTTGTCGATACTGCAAAGGGTAGGGTTCTCATGTTCGTTGCTCCATGTGAATTTCCTGTTTCTGCGCTTTAACTCTTTCAGCCCAGCCAGTCAAGCGCTCTTCTAAATTTGCCCATCATCCTCCTGTTAATGTTGTTGTTGCTCTTGTCGCTCGCTTGATATATCATGTTGAAATCTCCGTTGATCATCCAGGGCTCACCCACCGGCGGTGCTGCGGCGGCAGCTCGGCGAGGAAACTATCTTTCTGCGCATCGTCCGTTGGCCCATAGACCGTGGTAAGCCAGAACGGCTCGCCCACTGATACGTCTCCAACGTATCTATAATTTTTGATTGTTCCATGCTATTATATTATCTGTTTTGGATGTTTAATGGGCTTTAATATGCACTTTTATATTATTTTTGGGACTAACCTATTAACCGAAGGCCCAGTGCAAATTGCTGTTTTTTGCCTATTTCAGTGTTTCGCAGAAAAGGAATATCAAACGGAATCCAAACGGAATTAAACCTTCGCGAGGATCTTTCTTGGAACAAACACAACCCAGGAGACTTGGAGTGGAAGTCAGAGATGCAACGAGGCGACCACGAGGCAGGAGGGTGCGCCCAGGGGGGTAGGTGCGCCACCCACCCTCGTGGGCTCCTTGTAGCTCCACCGACCTACTTCTTTCGCCTATATATACTCTTATACCCTGAAAACATCCAGAGGAGCCACGAAACCACTTTTCCACCGCCGCAACCTTCTGTACCCGTGAGATCCCATCTTGGGGCCTTTTTCGGCGCTCCGCCGGAGGGGGATTCGATCATGGAGGGCTTCTACATCAACACCATAGCCTCTCTGATGATGTGTGAGTAGTTTACCACAAACCTTCGGGTCCATAGTTATTAGCTAGATGGCTTCTTTTCTCTCTTTGGTTCTCAATACAAAGTTCTCCTCGATGTTCTTGGAGATCTATTCGATGTAATACTTTTTGCGGTGTGTTTGTCGAGATCCGATGAATTGTGGGTTTATGATCAAGATTATCTATGAACAATATTTGATTCTTCTCTGAATTCTTATATGCATGATTTGATATCTTTGCAAGTCTCTTCGAATTATCGGTTTAGTTTGGCCTACTAGATTGATCTTTCTTGCAATGGGAGAAGTGCTTAGCTTTGGGTTCAATCTTGCGGTGTCCTTTCCCAGTGACAGTAGGGGCAGCAAGGCACGTATTGTATTGTTTCCATCGAGGATGAAAAGATGGGGTTTATATCATATTGCTTGAGTTTATCCCTCTACATCATGTCATCTTGCTTAATGCGTTACTCTGTTATTATGAACTTAATACTCTAGATGCATGCTGGATAGCGGTCGATGTGTGGAGTAATAGTAGTAGATGCAGAATCGTTTCGGTCTACTTGACACAGACGTGATGCCTATGTTCATGATCATGCCTAGATATTCTCATAACTATGCGCTTTTCTATCAATTGCTCGGCAGTAATTTGTTCACCCACCGTAATATATGCTATCATGAGAGAAGCCACTAGCGAAACCTATGGCCCCCGGGTCTATTTTACATCATATTAGTTTCCAATCAACTAGCTAATTTTAGTTTACTATTTATTTTGCAATCTTTACTTTTCAATCTATACAACAAAAATACCAAAAATATTTATCTTATTATCTTTTTCAGATCTCGCTTTTGCAAGTGGCTGTGAAGGGATTGACAACCCCTTTATTGCGTTGGTTGCAAGGTTCTTGATTGTTTGTGGAGGTACTAGGCAATTTGCGTGTAGTCTCCTACTGGATTGATACCTTGGTTCTCAAAAATTGAGGGAAATACTTACGCTACTTTGCTTCATCACCCTTTCCTCTTCAAGGGAAAACCAATGCATGCTCAAGAGGTACCAAGAAGGATTTATAGCGCCATCGCCGGGGAGATCTACGCTCAAGTCAAGACATACCAAGTACCCATCACAAACTCTTATCCCTCGCATTACATTATTTGCCATTCGCCTCTCGTTTTCCTCTCCCCCACTTCACCTTTGCCTTTTCTTCGCCCTTCTTCTGTTCGATCTTGTGTTACCATGTGCCTTCTTTTTGCTTGCGTCTTCGCTTGCTAAAAGTTTATGGATCCTCATCCGCTTGCCAATCTTTTTAAGAGATCCAATTATGATGAACCAATTTCTAGTGATTTGAGTGCACTAGATTATCTTTATGAGGTTTTGCTTGAAATTCGTGAATCTGAAAGTTGTGATGAAGAAATTTATGAAGAGATTCACGATAGCTCCTTGAATAAAAAACATGATTGCAATGATTTTACTATAAATTCTCTTGATGTCAATTGTGCTAATAGTATGCAAAACCCTAAGCTTGGGGATGCTAGTTTTGCTATGTCTACTACTTGTTGCAGTGATCATGATTGGGGTGATTCTTCTTATGATCTTGAAAATTTATTTAAGCCCCATGATGAATATGAGATTGATAATAGTGTTTGCAATAATATTGAAAGTGGGTTTGGAAGAGTGTCAACTTTAGATCCCACACATTTGGAGAATGTTCAATCTTATGGTATTTTTGATAAAAGTGGGTTTGGAGAGGTCATGACTTTAGTTAATGATAATCCCACTATTTTGGAAGAGTGTCAACTTTGCATGCATGTGGATCATGTTGAAAATATTTTATGCGATAGATATTTTGTTGAATTTTCTTATGATCCCACATTTAATTATTATGAGAGAGGAAAATATGGTTGTACAAAATTTTCATGTTACTAAATTACCTCTCGTTATGTATTGCTATTGTTTCTTTCCTCTTCCTTGCATATGCTAGTTTTTGCTTGCTATGTTAATTTGTTTGCTTATAAAATGCCTATGCATAGGAAGTATGTTAGACTTAGATGTGTTTATCACGTGTTCTATGATGCTCTCTTTGTGCTTTAATTCTTGTCTTTGATGTGAGCATCATTAAAATTATCAATGCCCAACTAGGGGCGTTAAATGATAGCGCTTGTTGGGAGGCAACCCAATTTTATTTTTTGTTCTTTGCTTTTTGTTCCTGTTTAGTAATAAATAATTATTCCAGACTCTGTTTAGATGTGGCTTTATGTTTTAATTAGTGTTTGTGCCAAGTAGAACCTTTGGGAAGACTTTGGTGAAGTCTTTGTGATCTTGCTGTAAAAAACAGAAACTTTAGCGCTCACGAGATTAGCTGCCATTTTTTATTGGAGAGTGTTTTTAGGTTGATTCTTTTTGCAGATGATTAATAGATAAATTCCTCACGTTCACAAATTTATTTCAGAATTTTTGGAGTTCATAAGTATACGTTTGATACAGATTACTACAGACTGTTCTGTTTTTGACAGATTCTGTTTTTCGTGTGTTGTTTACTTATTTTGATGAATCTATGGCTAGTATCGGGGGGTATGAACCATAGATAAGTTGGAATACAGTAGGTTTAACACCAATATAAATAAATAATGAGTTCATTACAGTACCTTAAAATGGTGGTTTGTTTTCTTACACTAATGGAGCTCATGAGATTTTTCTGTTTAAGTTTTGTGTTGTGAAGTTTTCAAGTTTTTGGGTAAAGATTTGATGGATTTCGGAATAAGGAGTGGCAAGATACTAAGCTTGGGGATGCCCAAGGCACCCCAAGGTAAAATTCAAGGACAACCAAAAGCCTAATCTTGGGGATGCCCCGGAAGGCATCCCCTCTTTCATCTTCGTCTATCGGTAACTTTACTTGAGGCTATATTTTTATTCACCACATGATATGTGTTTTGCTTGGAGCGTCTTGTATGATTTGAGTCTTTGCTTTCTAGTTTACCACAATCATCCTTGCTGTACACACCTTTTGTGAGAGACACACATGAATCGGAATTTATTAGAATACTCTAAGTGCTTCACTTATATCTTTTGAGCTAGATAATTTTTGCTCTAGTGCTTCACTTATATCTTTTAGAGCACGGTGGTGGTTTTATTTTATAGAAATTATTGATCTCTCATACTTAACTTATATTATTTTGAGAGTCATTTAGAACAGCATGGTAATTTGCTTTGGCTATAAAATTAGTCCTAATATGATGGGCATCCAAGATGGGTATAATAAAAACTTCCATATAGAGTGCATTGAATACTATGAGAAGTTTGATACTTGATGCTTGTTTTGAGATATGAAGATGGTAATATCAGAGTCATGCTAGTTCAGTAATTGTGAATTTGAGAAATACTTGTGTTGAGGTTTGCAAGTCCCGTAGCATGCACGTATGGTAAACGTTGTGTGACAAATTTGAAGCATGAGGTGTTCTTTGATTGTCCTCCTTATGAGTGGCGGTCGGGGATGAGCGATGGTCTTTTCCTACCAATCTATCCCCCTAGGAGCATGCGCGTAGTGCTTGGTTTTGATGACTTGTAGATTTTTGCAATAAGTATGTGAGTTCTTTATGACTAATGTTGAGTCCATGGATTATACGTGAGGGAGTACTGGATTAAGGGGTCCTTGGGCGTCCGACCTATATGACATGGGCCGGACTGATGGGCTATGAAGATACAAGATAGAAGACCTCTTCCCATGTCCGGCTGGGACTCTCCTTTGCGTGGATGGCAAGCTTGGTGTTCGGATATGTAGATTCCTTTCTCTGTAACCGACTTTGTACGACCCTAGTCCCCTCCGGTGTCTATATAAACTAGAGGGTTTAGTCCGTAGAGGCAATGACAATCATACAGGCTAGACATCTAGGGTTTAGCCATTACGATCTCATGGTAGATCAACTCTTGTAATCCTCATATTCATCAAGATCAATCAAGCAGGAAGTAGGGTATTACCTCCATCAAGAGGGCCCGAACCTGGGTAAAAATCGTGTCCCCTGTCTCCTGTTACCATCGACCTTAGACGCATAGTTCGGGACCCCCTACCCGAGATCCACCGGTTTTGACACCGACATTGGTGCTTTCATTGAGAGTTCCTCTGTCTCGTCGCTAGAAGGTTCGATGGCTCTGTCAATCATCTACAACAATGCTGCCCTGAGGGAGGTCTTTCTCCCTGGCCAGATCCTCGTGTTCGACGGCTTCGCACTACAGGCCAACTCGCTTGGCCATCTAGAGCAGATCGACAACTATGCCCCAGGTCACCAGATTAGTTTTGGAAATCTGGACTATGTCGCTGATACCCGAGGAGACTTGATCTTCCAAGGGTTCACGACCCCAACCACCGCTCTGGCCTTAGATCCGGAGCGCATCGCCAGGTCCGAAGATGGGATTCCTGAGACCGCCGGACTATCTGTGGCCACTAAACCCAGTACGGGAGAACCGGAGGAAGTAGTGTCGCTGGCAGCCATCATGAAGCCGGACTCTCCTCCGGACACTGGCTCCGAACCCTTGGAGTCAGCATCGTGTGAGCTCGGCCAAGAAGTTTCCTTCCCGCCGTACTCCACGGATTCTCTTCTCCTTGGCAAAACCTCGCCTTTAAGCGAGGCTCTGGACTTGATGCGATCCCTCATCATTACAGAGGAGCAATGTCCGAACTATGCCCAGCCCGGACTAGGGACTGAGAGCAGGGAATTTTACGTCCCACCCACCACCCACTTCATAGCCACCGTCGAGGACTTAACTGGCATGCTCGACTACGGCTCCGAAGACATCGACGGTATGGACGACGATGCCAGAGAGGAGCAGGCCGAAAACCCGCCGTTTACTGGACGCTGGACAGCCACCGCTTCGTATGACGTGTACATGGTGGAAACACCCAAGGAGGGTGACGGCAATAACGAGAAAAATCCAGTCAAGGATAAACCTCCTGAGATCCAACCAAAGCACCAACGTCAGTGGCGCCGCTCTAAATCATGCCGTGGAAAAGACAGCAATACCGGCACAAGAGACAACACTCTGGACGATGCCGAAGACAAGGAAGACCCCGTCGAGCCAACTTTCGAACAGGACGATCGGGAAGATGGGCAGGTTAGCCCTGACGAACAGGCCATAAACGAAGACTCAGAGGACAGTAATTATCTCCCACCCTCCGAGGACGAGGTGAGCCTCGGTGACGAAGACTTTATCGTACCCGAGGAACCTCTCGAGGAGGAGCGCTTTAAGCGCCGGCTAATTGCCACTGCAAGGAGCCTGAAAAAGAAGCAGCAACAGCTTCAAGCTGATCAAAATTTGCTCAACGATAGATGAACTAACGTCCTGGCTGCCGAGGAATACGGCCTCGAGCGCCCAACCAAAAGTTACCCGAAGCGCAAATTGCTACCTCAATTCGATGACGAGGCCTTCGAGCCCGTACCATCAACACGTAATGCAGCGAAACCGACCACCACGTGGCCGGGACAAAACGGCAACTCAAGCCAAACACCAGCCCATACCACCTCACCGTAAAGGTAGAGATACAACAACTCAGGGATATACATATGACATGCGTCAGGACCTGGACAGTAGAGCAGGTTAGACCAGATCGATCTACGGATCGCGAGGGCGTGCCCAGACATGCGATGATGGCTATCTAGCCGGACGTGCACTACAAAAAAATACACTTCTGTGATGATACGTGTTTGTCACAGTAGGTCACGTTTTCTGTCATGCATGTACATCCATGACAAATGTATGACAGAATCAAGATAGTCATACCTGTGCTGTCGTAGAAGTGTTCCATGACATTACCAAAATTATCATCACGGGAGTGTCCACTTCCATGACGATAAATCGCGCGTCATAGAAGTGCTTTCGTCAAGGGTGACCGACACATGACATCGACCGTAACGGCTCGCCGTTAAGCTATCGGGTCCGTTTTTGGATCCGATAACCCGTTAACAGCCCGGACCAATGGGGATTTTCCACGTGTAAAATTCTCATTGGCCGACAGAACCACGTGTCAGCTCCTCGTTGGGACAGATGTCATCCACTCATTGGACAGGAGGCGCCTATGCTACGTCGACACGTGGTCGGCCCAATAGAGGCCCATTCCGGTGAAAAGGCCAGCCCAGCTAAAGGCCCACCATGTTTTTTCAGACACTAGTGGGCTGGCCCGTTAACAGCCTGCCATGTTTTGGGTCAAATTGAGGCCCATATCAGATCAGGTCTGTTCATAGCCTGCCGAGTTTTGGGCCAAATTACGGCCCATATCGGATCAGGCCCGTTAACAGGCCACTGTACCTTTGGGCCCATTCTAAGACAAGTTTGTATTTCAGCCTGTTAAATGCCCGTTTACCAGTTTGGCCCGATAATAGTTTCAGCCTGTTAGCGGCCTGTGGAGTATCTGGGACGTTGTCGGCCCGGTTTAACTTTAGTTCATTTAACGGCCCACGCAGAAACTAGGCTATTTCTTGTCCGAAGTAACTTTAGGCCTCTTAATGGCCTGTAGTCTTCGTGGATAAATTTCAGCCCAACTGGCCTATCGGCCTGTTAATGGCCCGTGTAACAGTTGGGCCTAATTACAGCCCGCGTTGAATCCGGCCTGCTTACAGCCCATCTGATAATGGCCCGTGACACTTTTGGGCCTATGGCCCGCGTGGATACCGGCCTGCTTAAAGTCCATAATTTTATTGGGCCAAACGGGCCCGAGATATATTTTGTCCTGTTAACTGCTCGTCCTATTTGTGCCAAACATGGGCCTTAGGCAGTTTCGGCCTGTATTGGCCCGTGAATTTTTCGGCTCAACGCTAGCCCAATCTAGGTTTTAGCCTGTTAAAATCCCATTGTATTCTCTGGCCCAGCTGGCCAGAACTTTACTCGGCCTGTTAAAGGCGGGAAACAACCATAAGATTTAGACCTGCTAATGGCCCAAGATGATTATAGGCCCACGTTTTGGCCCATATGAGTAACGGGCTGCCCTGAAGACCGACAACACTGAGATCCACTGAACCTTCCGGCCTAAATTACAACATACCGACCAAGAATAAACCTAGACTATACAACAAAGAAATTACAACATATGATCCTAAAAAAAAGAAATTACAGCATATTACATCCCCTCGGCATCAAAGTTCGCCGCCAGTGATAATAAAGGGCAACCAGACAGCAGATTACATAAACTGGGTGATACGTCTCCGTCGTATCTACTTTTCCAAACACTTTTGCCCTTGTTTTGGACTCTAACTTGCATGAATCGAATGGAACTAACCCGGACTGACGCTGTTTTCAGCAGAATTGCCATGGTGTTATTTTTGTGCAGAAATAAAAGTTCTCGAATGACCTGAAACTTCACGGATATTATTTTTGGAAATAATAAAAAATACTGGCGAAAGAATCAAGGCCAGGGGCCCACACCCTGTCCACGAGGGTGGGGGCGCGCCTACCCCCTGGGCGCGCCCCTGCCTCGTGGCCCCCCTGGTGCTCCACCGACCTCAACTCCAACTCTATATATTCACGTTCGGGGAGAAAAAATCAGAGAGAAGGATTCACCGCGTTTTACGATACGGAGCCGCTGCCAAGCCCTAATCTCTCTCGGGAGGGCTGATCTGGAGTCCGTTCGGGGCTCCGGAGAGGGGAATTCGTCACCGTCGTCATCATAAACCATCCTCCATCACCAATTTCATGATGCTCACCGCCGTGCGTGAGTAATTCCATCGTAGGCTTGCTGGACGGTGATGGGTTGGATGAGATTTATCATGTAATCGAGTTAGTTTTGTTAGGGTTTGATCCCTAGTATCCACTATGTTCTGAGATTGATGTTGCTATGACTTTGCTATGCTTAATGCTTGTCACTAGGGCCCGAGTGCCATGATTTCAGATCTGAACCTATTATGTTTTCATGAATATATGTGAGTTCTTGATCCTATCTTGCAAGTCTATAGTCACCTACTATGTGTTATGATCTAGCAACCCCGAAGTGACAATAATCGGGACCACTCCCGGTGATGACCTTAGTTTGAGGAGTTCATGTATTCACTATGTGTTAATGCTTTGGTCCGGTACTCTATTAAAAGGAGGCCTTAATATCCCTTAGTTTCCAATAAGACCCCGCTTCCACGTGAGGGTAGGACAAAAGATGTCATGCAAGTTCTTTTCCATAAGCATGTATGACTATATTCGGAATACATGCCTACATCACATTGATGAATTGGAGCTAGTTCTGTGTCACCCTATGCTATAACTGTTGCATGAATAATCGCATCCGGCATAATTATCCATCACCGATCCAATGCCTACGAGCTTTTCACATATTGCTCTTCGCTTAGTTACTTTATTGTTGCCACTGTTACAATTACTACAAAACTGCTATCCTTACTTTTGCCACTGTTACCGTTACTTCCATACTACTTTGCTACTAAACACTTTGCTGCAGATGTTAAGTTATCCAGGTGTGGTTGAATTGACAACTCAGCTGCTAATACTTGAGAATATTCTTTGGCTCCCCTTGTGTCGAATCAATAAATTTGGGTTGAATATTCTACCCAAGAAAACTGTTGCGATCCCCTATACTTGTGGGTTATCAAGACTATTTTCTGGCGCCGTTGCCGGGGAGCATAGCTCTATTTTTTGAGTCACTTGGGATTTATATCTGCTGGTCACTATGAGGAACTTGAAAGACGAGAAAACCAAAATTTATCCCTCAACTACGGGGGGAGGTAAGGAACTGCCATCTAGCTCTGCATTTGATTCACCTTCTGTTTTAAGTAAACTTGCGACACCTAAACCTGCTTCTGCTATTAATTCTTATATGTCGCATGTTATTGATGATGCCACTTCTGCTATGCATGATACTTATGATGAAACTACTTCTATGCTTGATAATACTATGCCACTAGGTGAATTTCTAGATGAACAACTTGCTAGGGCTAGAGAGAATGAAATTATTGAAACTAATAATATTGATGAAAGTGATGATGAAGATTCTCCCCCTAGATATGAATTGCCCGTTGTGCCTGAGGGTTATGTTATGGATGAAGAAACTGCTAGAGACTTTCTTGCTTGCAATGATAGGATGATCTTAAGAAATTATTAGTTAAGCTGAAAGAAAAATCTCTGAATGCTAGAATGAAATATGATCCTGCTTATGCTACTTCACCTATCTTTGTTACTGATAAGGATTATGATTTCTCTGTCGATCCTGAGATAATTACTCTGGTTGAATCTGATCCTTTCTATGGCTATGAATCTGAAACTGTTGTGGCACATCTTACTAAATTAAATGATATAGCTACCCTATTCACTAATGATGAGAAAACTCGCAACTATTATATCCTCAAATTATTTCTGTTCTGATTAAAGGGTGATGCTAAGACATGGTTTAATTCTCTTGATCCTGATTGTGTGCGTAGTCCCCAGGATATGATTTATTACTTCTCTGCTAAATATTTCCCCGCTCATAAGAAACAAGCTGCTTTAAGGGAAATATATAATTTTGTGCAAATTGAAGAAGAGAGTCTCCCACAAGCTTGGGGGAGGCTTCTCCAATTACTTAATGCTTTGCCTGATCATCCTCTCAAGAAAAATGAAATACTTGATATCTTTTATAATGGACTAACCGATGCTTCCAGAGACCACCTGGATAGTTGTGCTGGTTGTGTTTTCAGGGAAAGAACTGTTGATGAAGCTGAAATTCTATTGAATAATATGTTGATGAATGAAAACAATTGGACACTCCCTGAACCAACTCCTAAGCCAACTCCGAAGAAAAGGGGTATTCTTTTTCTCAGTCCTGAAGATATGCAAGAGGCAAAGAAATCTATGAAAGAAAAAGGTATTAAAGCTGAAGATGTTAAGAATTTACCTCCTGTTGAAGAAATACATGGCCTTAATTTACCACCTATCGAAGAAATACATGGTCTTGATAACCCGACACAGGTAGTAAAGGTAAATTCTCTCTATAGATATGATAAAAGCTGAAATCCCGCCTACTAAGTTTGCTAGCCAATGCTTAGATGAGTTTGATAATTTTATGGTTAAGCAAGAAGATTTCAATGCTTATTTTGGTAGACAATTAAAATGCAATGCCTATATGATTGAAAACTTGAGTGATTATATGTCTAGACTTCAAGGTGAACTTAAACTCATTAGTAAACATGCTTCTATGGTTACCACTCAAGTTGAACAAGTACTTAAAGCTCAGAATGACTTGCTCAATGAATTAAATAGTAAGAAAAATGATAATGCTGTTAGAGTTCTGACTAGAGGGGGTAAAATGACTCAGGAACCTTTGTATCCTGAGGGCCACCCTAAGAGAATTGAGCAAGATTCTCAGAGAACTAATGTAGATGCACCTAGTCCTTCTAAGAGGAAGAAAAAGAAAAGTGATAGGACTTTGCATGCTTCTAGTGAACCTATTGTTGACACACCTGAGAATCCCAATGATATTTCTATTTCTGATGCTGAAACACAATCTGGTAATGAACATGAACCTAGTGATAATGTTAATAATGATGTTCATGTTGATGCTCAACCTAATAATAACAATGATGTATAAATTGAACATGTTGTTGATCTTGATAACCCACAATCAAAGAATGAACGTTATGATAAGAGAGACTTCATTGCTAGGAAGCATGGTAAAGAAAGAGAACCATGGGTTCAGAAACCCATGCCTTTTCCTCCCAAACCATCCAAGAAAAAGGATGATGAGGATTTTGAGCGCTTTGCTGAAATGATTAGACCAATCTTTTTGCGTATGCGTTTGACTGATATGCTTAAAATGAATCCTTATGCTAAGTACATGAAAGATATTGTCACAAATAAAAGAAAGATACCGGAAGCTAAAATTTCCACCATGCTTGCTAATTATACTTTTAAAGGTGGAATACCAAAGAAACTAGGAGATCCAGGAGTACCAACTATACCATGCTCCATTAAAAGAAACTATGTTAGAACTGCTTTATGTGATCTTGGAGCCGGTGTTAGTGTTATGCCTCTCTCTTTATATCGTAGACTTGATTTGAATAAGTTGACACCTAATGAAATATCTTTGCAAATGGCCCATAAATCAACTGCTATACCTGTCGGTATTTGTGAGGATGTGCCTGTTGTGGTTGCAAACATTACTATTTTAACGGACTTTGTTATTCTTGATATTCCCAAGGACGATAGTATGTCTATTATTCTTGGAAGACCCTTTATGAATACTGCAGGGGCTGTTATTGATTGCAACAAAGGCAATGTCACTTTTCATGTTAATGGTAATGAGCATATGGTACACTTTCCGAGGAAACAACCTCAAGTCCAGAGTATCAATTCTATTGGAAAAATTCCATCTATTATTATTGGAGGTTTTGAATTTCCTCTTCCTACTGTCAAGAAGAAATATGATATTATTATTGTTGGGGATGTGCATATCCCCGTTAAGGTAACCTAGTGTTATTCGAAATTTCTCCGGTTCCATGTTATTCGAAAAGAGTCTGGTAACAAGACTTGATCAACCTTGTTAGTGGATTCCTTTTGATGAGCATGAGATGGATGAAGTTAGAAAGCACAACTCTCTGTACCCTCCTTCTACTTTCTGTTATTTAGATTAAATAAAGCAAAAATAGTATTTTCTGTATGTTTTCTGATTTATCCGTGCAATAAAAAAATACCCCAAAAATAAAAGTTCTCCAAATGCCCTGAAATTGAAATATGATTTTTTCTGGAATATTGGAGAATATCTGGCACTGAGAACACAGCAGGGGGAGCAAGCACCTGGCCACGAGGGTCCAGGGCGTGCCCACACCCCCTGGGCGCGTATGACGCCATCGATTCAATCGTACACTAATCATACACGCAAATGTGTACGATCAAGATCAAGGACTCACGGGAAGATATCACAACACAACTCTAGACACAAATTAAATACAAGCTTTATATTACAAGCCAGGGGCCTCGAGGGCTCGAATACATAAGCTCGAATACACAAGAGTCAGCGGAAGCAACAATATCTGAGTACAGACATGAGTTAAACAAGTTTGCCTTAAGAAGGCTAGCAAAAAAGCAACATCGATCGAAAAGGCAAGGCCTCCTGTCTGGGAGCCTCCTAACTACTCCTGGTCGTCGGCGGCCTCCAATGTAGTAGTAGGCACCCTCAGTGTAGTAGCAGTCGTCGTTGAAGGTGGCGTCTGGATCCTGGGCTCCACCATCTGGTTGCATCAACCGGAAAGAAGAAGAAAGGGGGAAAAGGGGGAGAAAAGCAACCGTGAGTACTCATCCAAAGTACTCGCAAGCAAGGATCTACACTACATATGCATCGGTATCAATGAAAGGGGCTGTATCTGTGGACTGGACTGCAGAATGCCAGAAGAGAAGGGGAAAACCTAGCCTATCGAAGACTAGCATCTTCTGCAAACCACCATCTTGCAGCAACAGGAGGGAGTAGAGTAGCATGAAGTAAAGTAGTAGAAGTGTTATCAACCTCGGCCAGAGATCCTTTCTCGACTCCCTGCGAGAAAGCAATCCCAGAGCCATACTATCCATTTCTCATATCCATGTCTCATCTCAAGTATCCAGTTCTAGTTGTATCGATCGGGATACAACTCCAAGTGTCCATTACCGTAGGACAGGCTATCGATAGATGTTTTCTTCCCTTCAGGGGTGCACCAACTTACCCACCACGCTCGATTAACTCCGGCCGGACACACTTTCCTGGTTCATGCCCGGCCTCGGCCAAAAATACGCCGCAACCCGACCTAGGCTTAATAGAGAGGTCAAGCACGTCGGACTAAACCTATGGCCCCAGGGGTCAAGGGCCATCGCCCCGGGAACTCCTGCACGTTGCGTATGCGGCCGGTGAGCAGACCTAGCAACGTCCTTTAAAAAGGCAGGTGCTTACACAGTCCAACCCGGCACGCGTCGCTCAGTCGCTGACGTCTATTAAGCTTCGGCTGATGTATACGACGCAGAACGCCCATACTATGACCACGTGATGGTTAGTGCTATCAGGCCAGAGGCCCCTCGAATCAAATATCCAAATCGTAGTGGATTAGGAGCACGCGGTAACAAGCAGAGACTCACGAAATATGTGACCTTGTTGCCCCGTCTCGAGGACTTGCGGCAAGGGCTAGGAATGCCCGGCCACGCCTCATAATTATCTCGCGGGCACCCTCCAGGTCAACCTGTCTCCACATCACTCGCGGGTACCCCTCAGGGTCGACCCGCCTTTCCAAGTAATAGTTATAAAGTCCAAGTATCCGTGTGTCCAAACATCAAGGGGAAAACCCGAGGAATCACCCCCGGTGAATTCCACTTGATGTAATCATCAAGGTGAACGTAAGAGGATCTACCCTTGAGGTTTACACTTGAGGGGTTGCACGACATAGTCGTATCTGAAGTGGTTAAAGAGGAAATCACCCTCGATGACCACGACCGAATAGCTACACTACAGGGTTAACATCAAAAGTGCTGATGAGGTCTCACCCTCGGCACTCGATAGTAACCTAGTAGTGTCGAGCAACTAAGGGGAAAGTGATGTGCGGTGCCGGGGCCTGGTCTTTGATCCCGTTGATCGGGACTTCGATGATGAAGCAGGGGCAACAAGGACAAGGTGGGGGTCACTAATGGATCACTAACCAACCTATATTAAGCAGTTTAGGATAAGCAGGTAGGTAACAATAAGCAGGTTACAAAAGCAGGCTATGCATCAGAATAGGAGCAAACAATTACAGTAGCAAAATCTAATGCAAGCATGAAAGAAAGGAAATGGGCGATATCGGGATGATCAAAGGGGTGCTTGCCTGGTTGCTCAGACGAGAAGGAGGGGTCGTTGGTGATGTAGTCGATCACAGGGGCATCAGCATCATCACGGGGTCTACCGAAGAGAAGAGGGGGGAGAAACAGTAAATACATAGCAAGCTAGTGCATAACAGGACAACAGGCAGAGCTAGACATGTTCTAACGCGGTGCTACACGATACCGGTGAAGGGGGAAGTCAACCAGGAACGTTTTCCCGGTTCCGGACCTGTGTTAGACAGATGACCAGAGGGGGAAAGATCCATGTTCAGATAGTTAGAGGCATGTGACAGATGAAAGGACCGCGTATCGGATTCATTGGATTTTTTTGAGCAACTTTCATGTAGAAAACATTTTCATCCGAGTTACGGTTTATTTTCTATGAATTTACAAAGATTAAATGATTCTCTAATCTACCGATTTTAATTTAATTCAAAAATATTAATAAACAGAAACTGCTAGGTGCACCCGGTGCATGCACCCAGAGTGGCTGACAGGTGGGGTCAGTCATCTGCCTAGTCAGGAGTTGACTGGTCCACGGTTGACTGATCAAAGGGGGCCCTGGGACCCTCATGTCATTGCCAGAGGCAACTAACAGTGTTTATATAATTTATTTAACCTAATTAGACAGAGAGGGCCCACATGTCATAACCTACAGTTTAATCAAATTTGTTAACCGGTTGGGGCCCAATGTCAGTGGGTTAGAGGGGGAATAGTTTTAAAGGGTGTTTAGGACTACAGTTAACGGCGATGGGTTACAGGGGCAGCGGCGAGGCTCCGGCCAGCCGGCTCCGGCGACCATTGGGGGCGCGGGCGGGTGCGTCGGAGAGCCCGCAACATGGCGCTTCAGATGGAGGCGACAACAGGAGCGGAGGCGGCTCGTAGCGGCGCCGGCGTCGAGGCCAGCGGCCAAGCCCCAAGCTGTTGGAAATATGCCCTAGAGGCAATAATAAATGGTTATTATTATATTTCCTTGTTCATGATAATTGTCTATTGTTCATGCTATAATTGTGTTATACGGAAATCGTAATACATGTGTGAATACATACACCACAACATGTCCCTGGTGAGCCTCTAGTTGACTAGCTCGTTGATCAACAGATAGTCATGGTTTCCTGACTATGGACATTGGATGTCATTGATAACGGGATCACATCATTAGGAGAATGATGTGATGGACAAGACCCAATCCTAAGCATAGCATAAAAGATCGTGTAGTTCGTTTGCTAGAGCTTTTCCAATGTCAAGTATCATTTCCTTAGACCATGAGATCGTGCAACTCCCGGATGCCGTAGGAGTGCTTTGGGTGTGCCAAACGTCACAACGTAACTGGGTGACTATAAAGGTGCACTACGGGTATCTCGGAAAGTGTCTGTTGGGTTGGCACGGATCGAGACTGGGATTTGTCACTCCGTATGACGGAGAGGTATCTCTGGGCCCACTCGGTAATGCATCATCATAATGAGCTCAATGTGACTAAGGAGTTAGCCACGGGATCATGCATTACGGTACGAGTAAAGTGACTTGCCGGTAACGAGATTGAACAAGGTATTGGGATACCGACGATCGAATCTCGGGCAAGTAACGTACCGATTGACAAAGGGAATTGTATACGGGATTGATTGAATCCTCGACATCGTGGTTCATCCGATGAGATCATCGTGGAACATGTGGGAGCCAAAATGGGTATCCAGATCCCGCTGTTGGTATTGACCGGAGAGGCGTCTCGGTCATGTGTGCATGTCTCCCGAACCCGTAGGGTCTACACACTTAAGGTTCGGTGACGCTAGGGTTGTAGAGATATTAGTATGCGGAAACCCGAAAGTTGTTCGGAGTCCCGGATGAGATCCCAGACGTCACGAGGAGTTCCGGAATGGTCCGGAGGTGAAGAATTATATATAGGAAGTCCAGTTTCGGCCACGAGGAAAGTTTCGGGGGTTATCGGTATTGTACCGGGACCACCGGAAGGGTCCCGGGGGTCCACCGGGTGGGGCCACCTATCTCGGAGGGCCCCATGGGCTGAAGTGGGAGGGGAACCAGCCCCTAGTGGGCTGGTGCGCCCCCCATGGGCCTCCCCCTGCGCCTAGGGTTGGAAACCCTGGGGGTGGGGGGCGCCCCACCTGGCTTGGGGGGAAAGTTTCCCCCCTTGGCCGCCGCCCCCCCATAGATGGGATCCCAGGGCCGGCGCCCCCGCAAGGGGGCCTATATAAAGGGGGGGAGGGAGGGCTGCTGTACCCTAGCCCCTGACGCCTCCCTCTCCCTCCCGTGACACCTCTCTCTCCCGCTTGCGCTTGGCGAAGCCCTGCCGGGATCCCCGCTACTTCCACCACCACGCCGTCGTGCTGCTGGATCTCCATCAACCTCTCCTTTCCCCTTGCTGGATCAAGAAGGAGGAGACGTCGCTGCTCCATACGTGTGTTGAACGCGGAGGTGCCGTCCGTTCGGCACTCGGTCATCGGTGATTTGGATCACGGCGAGTACGACTCCATCATCCCCGTTCACTTGAACGCTTCCGCTCGCGATCTACAAGGGTATGTAGATGCACTCCTTTCCCCTCGTTGCTAGTATACTCCATAGATGGATCTTGGTGATGCGTAGAAAATTTTAAAATTCTGCTACGATCCCCAACACAAGCGTGCGCGGGCGGAGCAGCAGCAAGACCACGGCGGGCGGGGCGAGAGACGGGCGACGCGCGGGCGCTGGGGGCATGGCACCGAATGGTTGCCGGCATGGGCCAGGTGCGAGGCGTGGCAGGCGGGGCTCGGCGGCAACGAGCGAGGCGGGTGCGGGACGGCCGTGGTGCTGCAGCGCGCGAACTGCGACGAGCGGGAGCATGGTCGCGGAGCGGCGAACGCGAGCAGGCAGCGAGGGTCGCGGCAGTGTGCGGCCAGGCGAGGGAAGGCAGGGGGCTTGTAGGCGGGCGACGATGGGAGCGGGCGTGTGCGGGCGCTAAGGCGCAGCTGCAGGTAGTCAGGGGGGTATGCGGTCGTGCGCGCGGACCCGAAGCTCAGGCCACGTCGGCCTAGCGTGGGGACGTCCTCAATGGCGACATATCAAAGCAGGGAAGAGGGGATCTAGGAGAGGAGCTCACATCGAGCTCGGAGGCGTGGTCGAGGAGGCCGGGGTAGACCGGAGCGGTGGGAATCGACGACGACGGCCAACGATGTAGATGACGAAGACGGCAGCGATGGCGAGCGTACAAAGTCTCCCCGGTCCAACCAAATAGCGCAGATGAAGGAGGCGATGGTGGTGAAGCTCTTGGACTCCTCCGGGTGGCTTGAGGTGGGCATGGGTCGCGGCATCGACGACGGCAAGGCGAGGGCCGAGCATCACGGGGAAGAAAACGACGCGAGGGGGGAAGAGTGGGGGCTAGGGTTTGTGTCCAGGGGTTCGGGGGAGGTCAATGCACCGCGAGGAGGCAGCGGATAGACGATGCGTGGCAATCGAAACCATGGACGCGGCGCGTGCGTCCACGGCGCCTGTGATGAATAGGGAAGAAGGAGATAGGGGGAGTTGGGCTGGGTTGTTGCACTGTGCATCAGGCCCAGGTGCAAAGTAGCTCCTTTTAGCTTTTTTTATATAAAAATCTTTTGTTTATTTCACAGAGATAGAAAATGATTATATAGAGTGACTAAAAGAGCTGAGAAAAAATGTGGGACTTAGCCTATTAATTAGTTTGCATTTTTAGGCCGTGCCACAAAAAGGTTCGGAGGCCAAAGGAATCCATTTGCATTTTTCACAAATAAAATAGCACTTTAAAATGCTGAAATTGCATTGTAATAATTGCTACAGTCCATCTTAGCTCTTAGGTGATGTTGTTTTCCTTAACAATTAAATGTTATGGAATTTTGGCTAAATGATGAACTTTTTTGCAGAAACTTTGGTGCAACTCCATATTTCACGTGCAAATTGAATTTGAATTCAGTGAAGGAGTTTCAAATGAGATATTGAGCAAAGTGACTAAGCACTGTCTGAGCAAAATGATCAGCTTGAACTCAGGGATTCTGTAGCATGACAGTGGGGGTGTTACAAATCTCCTCCACTACAAGAAATCTCGTCCCGAGATTTAAGAGGTGGAGTAAGGGGAAAATATTTGGTTACGAAATTTCTATCGAGTCTTCTCGGCCTTGGTTGCTCTTCTCGAAGAGGTCAGTCCATTTACATTGATGCCTTCATTTCTTTGCTTCAATGCATCATGATGAAGTTTGTCGTCCCTCCTTCAGGATCTTCATTGTACTTACGAAAAAGATAAGGGGAAAAACTCGGGAAGGACGAAGCTCGACACTTGTTAGGTACCTGGGGGCTATCTCAATGAATGATGCATAGAGGCATCTCTCGAGTTGAAATCCAAGAAAGACATCGAGAGCAAAGTAAGAAGGTGCAGTAAGAAGTTTCAAGCAGATAGGTAATCCTTCATTGCCTGGAAAAGGGTATGAAGGGGATCCAGAGCAATGAGAATAGGTATTGCGTCTGATACCAGAATAGATTGCTAGGAATCTGGCTCGTGATTTACATACGAAGCCAAGTGTGAGGAACAATTTTTGAAAATAGGGATGTACAGGAGAGTCAGGTTTTGATCCTGTCGCACTGTGGGTTATGGGCCCACCATGTGGGTTACAAGAAGGAAAGGCGCTATTTATTTTGCACGGTCATGATAGCAAGGCATGTCAAGGGGTAGCCTGCCAGTTATGTCGGCAACAATCGTCGGTACCAAGGGCGAGGGACGAAGAGAACCATTCTCCTGCTTGTTGAACGAGGCGGACCAATAGGCAAAGTTCTCGTCCATCGGTGGTTACCGGAATGTCGTCCACAATAGTAACAGGGTCTTACTGACAGTTTGTACACCAAGGTGTTTACATAAGCAGGGAAATATTACTGCTTATATCATATAGATCACAAGAAATATTATAAAAAACAATGGAAATAAAAAATGTGATTATTGGATTAAACACTCCAATGGAAAGGAAAATGTGTTTAAACACAAGTATTAGGAGTATATCCTTCAGAAGAACAAGTAGAGCAGGATATACCTGACAGGACAGCAAGTAGATATGCAAGAAGGTTGTCGATGTTAACACAAATCATCGAGAGGGCAAGGATGGTATTTATCATCAGGAATTCGATTCATAACCTGGAAGAAGCTCAGAATGTTGATGATGATCATGACACATTTGTCGAGAGATTTCATGAAGATGTAATCGATCGGCGATGACATCAAGTCAAAGGAATGATGAAGCGAAAGCTTATTGGAACCACGGGGTGACACATACTCAAAATCAAGCTTGCTGTTCAAGGCGAAATGATATGACGAGGAAGATCGACGTAGGCTTAGCTCATCATCGAAAAATGTGCTTTGGGAAGAAGGACCAGGTAGCACGGTTAAAATTTAGCACGATAATGATATAGCCGATCAGGGTAGGAATGACTTGAAGGATTATTAACTCGTAAGCAACAAAAATTACTTAGAGTTATAGAATCAGAGTGTGGAATCGATTCACTTATCGGTGTTCTCGAGTGACTAACAACTCAAAACCTAGGGAAATCTGAAACCGATGAGAGGCAATACCAGAAGAAGACTCGTAGGAAGCAACATGGTTCTTTGTTATTCTCGAGATACCGGATGGTAATACTCGATGGAAGATCAAAATAGAGGTTGCAAAGATGCATTTATCTACAGAAGACAAGTGCTTTAACTTGTCCGAGAAATGGAATCAAAGGGGAACAATTATGGTCAGAACCACGGTTGCAAAGGATCAAATCCTAGATATATGATGATCTTACACCAAGGGGATAATTAATTTTAAGAGAAGCTTCCATGATAAGATCTACATCGTGTCCATGGGCATGAACACAAAGTTCAAGGTTGACTCCCACTTCTTCAATGCATATCATTTCATTTACTTCTCGCTTTCGATGAAGTTGTAGTGTTGAAATGTTATCTGGCAAAACACCAGAAGAGTAAGACTCGTTAAAATCTCGGGTTCAAAAGGATTAGGTGAGGCATAGGTTCAACCCATAGGGGCATCTTAGGAACCTATTTCACAAACTTCAGAAGTAAACAACACAAGCTTGAAAGCATAGTATGGTTGATAAAATGAGAGGATACAATTTACCAAAGGCATTATGTATCTGGGAAAGAACTTCACGAGGTTCTTTGAATATGAAGGACACTGTCGGATGATAATCCAATAATGGATCCGGTGATCCACAACGGAGCTGATGTGAGTATCGATATTCAATCAGAAGAAGAAATAATGCAGAGGCATCGGATTTTGGAAACATCTGATAATTCCAAAGCTTAAATGCAAAGGAATTATGATTTCCAATTCGGGGGATCAGAAGCAGATGCTCTAATCAAAAGATAAGCAAGTTGAAAAGACATAGATCGACAATCATTCAATGTTTGATTTGCCGAGAACCAGTTCATGTTTGAAGTGACGTCTGAGACAAAAGGACGAATTTCATAAGGATCACCTGATGATTGCGTGCATTCACAAACATGTTGAATCAATAGGATCAGAAAGTCAACCACAACGGATTTCAATGGATATTGCTAGACATACGGAATTAACCATCATGCAAGCAGGTAGTGAAGAACAAGAGCAATAAGCTACTGAGGATTTCGGGAGATCGAATAGTATTTCAAAGAATTTTGTGAAATATAAGAACAACTAGGGATGATCGAATCCTCGATAAGTGTGAGGAATTACTCGTAGGTGTATCCATGTGGAAAAGAGCTACAAGGCAGTAGCTCAAAGGATTCTTAAAAAAGTCAGAGAATAATTCGATGCATCTTGTAATAACAAGAGCAACTGGGAATGATTGTATGAACGGCAAGTGTATTTAGTTATCCATAGGGATTTATCGATGGAAGGGAATTGCAAAAGCGATGGACACAAGGGTCTCGGAAATACATCGAAAAGTATCTTCGGGGTCTTCTGATGAACCAAACCATCATCTGGAATAAGGGGGGGGGGGGCTCTCCGGGTGAAAGCGGTTTCGAGAACCTAGGGTTAGAGTTAGTAAAATATTTAACCCGAATAGACGAGAGATCAGAGTCCTAGAGTATAGACGAGGAATAAAAGATCCTAATACCACCCAATGGCGACGTGGGCCCGTAAGCCACACAGCCAATGTTAGTAAAAGTTTTTAAGTGACTAGACTCAACTTCGGCCAAGGAGTTGGAAAGGGGGCTACCTACATGCAGTCGGCTCTAATACCAACTTATGACGCCCTCGATTCAATCGTACATTAATCATACACGCAAATGTGTACGATCAAGATCAAGGACTCACAGGAAGATATCACAACACAACTCTAGACACAAATAAAAAATACAAGCTTTATATTACAAGCCAGGGGCCTCGAGGGCTCGAATACATAAGCTCGAATACACAAGAGTCATCGGAAGCAAAAATATCTGAGTACAGACATGAGTTAAACAAGTTTGCCTTAAGAAGGCTAGCACAAAAGCAACATCGATCGAAAAGGCAAGGCCTCCTGCCTGGGAGCCTCCTAACTACTCCTGGTCGTCGGCGGCCTCCAATGTAGTAGTAGGCACCCTCAGTGTAGTAGCAGTCGTCGTCGAAGGTGGCGTCTGGATCCTGGGCTCCACCATCTGGTTGCATCAACCGGAAAGAAGAAGAAAGGGGGAAAAGGGGGAGCAAAGCAACCGTGAGTACTCATCCAAAGTACTCGCAAGCAAAGATCTACACTACATATGCATCGGTATCAATGAAAGGGGTTGTATATGTGGACTGGACTGCAGAATGCCAGAAGAGAAGGGGAAAACCTAACCTATCGAAGACTAGCATCTTTTGGAAACCACCATCTTGCAGCAATAGGAGGGAGTAGAGTAGCATAACGTAAAGTAGTAGAAGTATTATCAACCTCGGCCAGAGATCCTTTCTCGACTCCCTGCGAGAAAGCAATCCTAGAGCCATACTATCCATTTCTCATATACATGTCTCATCTCAAGTATCCAGTTCTAGTTGTATCGATCAGATACAACTCCAAGTGTCCGTTACCATAGGACAGGCTATCGATAGATGTTTTCTTCCCTGCAGGGGTGCACCAACTTACCCACCACGCTCGATTAACTCCGGCCGGATACACTTTCCTGATTCATGCCCGGCCTCGGCCAAACAATACGCCGCAACCCGACCTAGGCTTAATAGAGAGGTCAAGCACGCCGGACTAAACCTATGGCCCCAGGGGTCATGGGCCATCACCTCGGGAACTCCTGCATGTTGCGTACGCGGCCGGTGAGCAGACCTAGCAACCTCCTTCAAAAAGGCAGGTGCTTACGTGATACGTCCTTCTTGCATCATGCTTTTATATCGATATTTATTGCATTATGGGCTATTATTACACGTTATGTCACAATACTTATGCCTATTCTCTCTTATTTTACAAGGTTTACAAAAGGAGGGAGAATGCCGGCAGCTGGAATTCTGGGCTGGAAAAGGAGCAAATATTAGAGACCTCTTCTGCACAACTCCAAAAGTCCTGAAACTCCACGAAAGTCATTTTTGGAAATAATAAAAAATACTGAGCGAAAGAAATACGTCAGGGGGGCCACCACCTGCCCACGAGGGTGGGGGGCGCGCCCTACCCCCAGGGCGCGCCCCCTGCCTCATGGCCCCCTGTTGGCTCTCTGATGGCCATCTTCTGCTATATGAAGTCTTTCGTCAAGGAAAAAATCAGAAGCAACCTTTCGGGACGAAACTCCGCCGCCACGAGGCGGAACCTTGGCGGAACCAATCTAGGGCTCCGGCAGAGCTGTTCTGCCGGGGTCACTTCCCTCCCGGAGGGGGAAATCATCGCCATCGTCATCACCAATGCTCCTCTCATCGGGAGAGGGCAATCTCCATCAACATCTTCACCAGCACCATCTCCTCTCAAAACCCTAGTTCATCTCTTGTATCCAATTCTTGTTTCCATGTCCGGGTTTGGTACTAGTAGGTTGCTAGTAGTGTTGATTACTCCTTGTAGTTGATGCTAGTTGGTTTATTTGGTGGAAGATCATATGTTCAGATCCTTTATGCATATTAATACCCCTTTGATTATGAACATGAATATGTTTTGTGAGTAGTTACGTTTGTTCCTGAGGACATGGGAGAAGTCTTGCTATTAGTAGTCATGTGAATTTGGTATTCGTTCGATATTTTGATGAGATGTATGTTGTCTAGCCTCTAGTGGTGTTATGTGAACGTCGACTACATAACACTTCACCATTATTTGGGCCTAGAGGAAGGCATTGGGAAGTAATAAGTAGATGATGGGTTGCTAGAGTGACAGAAGCTTAAACCCTAGTTTATGCGTTGCTTCGTAAGGGGCTGATTTGGATCCATATGTTTCATGCTATGGTTAGGTTTACCTTAATACTTTTGTTGTAGCTGCGGATGCTTGCAATAGAGGTTAATCATAAGTGGGATGCTTGTTCAAGTAAGAACAACACCCAAGCACCGGTCCACCCACATATCAAATTATCAAAGTACCGAACGCGAATCATATGAACGTGATGAAAACTAGCTTGACGATATTCCCATGTGTCCTCGGGAGTGCTTTTCTCTATATAAGAATTTGTCCAGGCTTGTCCTTTGCTACAAAAAGGATTGGGCCACCTTGCTGCACTTTATTTACTTTTGTTACTTGTTGCTCGTTACAAATTATCCTATCACAAAACTATCTGTTACCACTTATTTCAGTACTTGCAGAGAATACCTTGCTGAAAACCGCTTATCATTTCCTTCTGCTCCTCATTGGGTTTGACACTCTTACTTATCGAAAGGACTAAGATAGATCCCCTATACTTGTGGGTCATCAAGACTCTTTTCTGGCGCCGTTTCCGGGGAGTGAAGTGCCTTTGGTAGGTGGAATTTGGTAAGGAAAAATTTATATAGTGTGCTGAAATTTACTGTCACTTGTTACTATGGAAAGCAATCCTCTGAGGGGCTTGTTCGGGGTATCTTCACCCCGACCAACAGAGCAAAGAGTTGCTCCTCAACCTACTGGACCTACTGAAAATGAAAATGAGAATGAAAATGTTCACTTTGAGATTCCTTCGGGTATGTTAGAAAAACTGCTAGCTAATACTTTTGCAGGAGATGGAACAAAGCATCCTGACGAGCACCTAATATATGTGGATGAAGTTTGTGGATTATTTAAGCTTGCAGGTATACCTGATTATGTTGTTAAGAGGAAGGTCTTCCCTTTATCTTTGAAGGGAGACTCATCGACATGGTATAAGCTGTGTGATGATACGAAGTCATGGAACTATAAACGAATGAAATTGGAATTTCATCAGAAGTATTATCCTATGCATCTTGTTCATCGTGATCGCAATTATATATATAATTTTTGGCCTCGCGAAGGAGAAAGCATCGCTCAAGCTTGAGGGAGGCTTAAATCAATGTTATTTTCATGCCCCAATCATGAGCTCTCAAGAGAAATAATTCTTCAAAAAATTTATGCTCGGCTTTCTCATAATAATGAATCCATGCTCGATACTTCTTGTGCTGGCTCTTTTATGATGAAGACTATTGAATTCAAATGGAATTTATTGGATAGAATTAAACGCAACTCTGAAGATTGGGATCTCGACGAAGGTAAGGAGTCAGGTATGACACCTAAGTTTGATTGTGTTTAATCTTTTATGGATACCGATGTTTTTCGTAAATTTAGCACTAAATATGGACTTGACTCTGAGATAGTAGCTTCATTCTATGAATCTTTTGCTACTTATGTTGATCTCCCCAAGGAGAAGTGGTTTAAATATCATCCTCCCATAGAAGTAAAAGTAGCTGCACCTATTAAAGTTGAAGAAAAGACTGTCACTTATAATGATCCTATTGTTCCTGCTTCTTATGTTGAGAAACCACCTTTCCCTGTTAGAATAAAGGATCATGCTAAAGCTTCAACTGTGGTTCGTAAAAGCAATATTAGAACATATACACCTCCTAAGCAAGTTAAAGTTAAACCTAGTATTTCTATTGTTAAAGATCTCTTGGCTGATAATATCGATGGGCATGTTATTTATTTCTGCGGTGAAACTGCTAAAATTGCCAAACCTTGTGCTAAAGATAAACATAGACCTGTGGTAGGCGTGCCTGTTATTTCTGTTAAAATAGGAGATCATTGTTATCATGGCTTATGTGATATGGGTGCTAGTGTTAGTGCAATACCTTATGACTTATATAAAGAAATTATGCATGATATTGCACCCGCTGAGATAGAAGATATTGATGTCACAATTAAACTTGCCAATAGAGATACTATTTCACCAATGGGAATTGTTAGAGATGTTGAAGTCTTGTGTGGGAAAACTAAACATCCTGCTGATTTTCTTGTTCTCGGTTCCCCACAAGATAGCTTTTGTCCCATTATATTTGGTAGACCCTTCTTGAACACAGTTAATGCTAGGATAGACTGCGAAAAGAATGTTGTTACTATTGGTTTAGGTGACATGTCTCATGAGTTTAATTTCTCTAAATTTAGTAGACATCACCGTGAAGAAGAATTGCCTAGTAAGGATGAAATTATTGCTCTTGCTTCTATTGCCGTACCTCCTAGTGATCCTTTAGCACAATATTTGCTAGACCATGAGAATGATATGTTTATGAATGAAAGAAGGGAAATAGATGAAGTATTCTTTAAACAGGAACCTATTCTGAAACACAATTTGCCTGTTGAAATCCTAGGGGATCCTCCTCCTCCCAAGGGTGATCCCGTGTTTGAGCTTAAACCATTGCCTGATACTCTTAAATATGCTTATCTTGATGAGAAAAAGATATATCCTATTATTATTAGTGCTAACCTTTCAGAGCATGAAGAAGAGAGATTATTGAAAACTCTGAAGAAGCACCGTGCTGCTATTGGATATACTCTTGATGATCTTAAGGGCATTAGTCTCACTCTATGTCAACATAAAATAAATTTGGAGAAAGATGCCAAACCAGTTATTGATCATCAACGACGGCTGAATCCTAAAATGAAAAAAGTGGTAAGAAAGGAAATACTGAAGCTCCTTGAGGCAGGTATAATTTATCACGTTGCTGATAGTTAGTGGGTAAGTCCTGTCCATTGTGTCCCTAAGAAGGGAGGTATCACTGTTGTCCCTAATGATAAAGATGAATTGATTCCACAAAGAATTATTACAGGTTATAGGATGGTAATTGATTTCCGCAAATTAAATAAGGCTACTAAAAAGATCATTACCCCTTACCTTTTATCGATCAAATGCTAGAAAGATTATCCAAACATACACATTTTTGCTTTCTAGATGGTTATTCTGGTTTCTCTCAAATAGCTGTGTCAGCCAATGATCAATCAAAGACCACTTTTACATGCCCTTTTGGTACTTTTGCTTATAGACGTATGCCTTTTGGTTTATGTAATGCACCTGCTACCTTTCAAAGATGCATGATGTCTATATTCTTTGACTTTTGTGAAAAGATTTGTGAGGTTTTCATGGATGACTTTTCCGTCTATGGATCCTCTTTTGATGATTGCTTGAGCAACCTTGATCGAGTTTTGCAGAGATGTGAAGAAACTAATCTTGTCTTGAATTGGGAAAAATGCCACTTTATGGTTAATGAAGGTATTGTATTGGGGCATAAAGTTTCTGAAAGAGGTATTGAAGTTGATAAAGCCAAGGTAGATGCTATTGAAAATATGCCATGTCCCAAGGACATCAAAGGTATAAGAAGTTTCCTTGGTCACGCCGGATTTTATAGGAGGTTTATTAAGGACTTCTCAAAAATTTCTTGGCCTCTCACTAATTTATTACAAAAAGATATACCATTTGTTTTTGATGGTGATTGTGTAGAAGCATTTGAAATACTTAAGAAAGCATTGATCTCTGCACCTATTGTTCAGCCACCTGATTGGAATTTACCCTTTGAAATTATGTGCGATGCTAGTGATTATGCTGTAGGTGCTGTTCTAGGGCAAAGAGTTGATAAGAAATTAAATGTTATTCAATATGCTAGTAAGACTTTAGACAATACTCAAAGAAATTATGCTACTACTGAAAAAGAATTCTTAGCAGTTGTATTTGCTTGTGATAAGTTCAGACCTTATATTGTTGATTCTAAAGTAACTATTCACACAGATCATGCTTCTATTAAATATCTTATGGAAAAGAAAGATGCTAAACCTAGACTTATTAGATGGGTTCTCTTGCTACAAGAATTTGATTTGCATATTGTTGATAGAAAAGGAGCCGAGAACCCCATTGCAGACAACGTGTCTAGGTTAGAAAATGTTCTTGATGACTCACTACCTATTGATGATAGCTTTCCTGATGAGCAATTAAATGTCATAAGTACTTCTCGTACTGCTCCATGGTATGCTGATTATGCTAATTACATCGTTGCTAAATTTATACCACCTAGTTTCACATACCAGCAAAAGAAAAAGTTTTTCTATGATTTGAGACATTACTTTTGGGATGACCCACATCTTTATAAAGAAGGAGTAGATGGTGTTATTAGACGTTGTGTACCTGAGCATGAACAGGAACAGATCCTACGCAAGTGTCACTCCGAAGCTTATGGAGGACACCACGCTGGAGATAGAACTGCACATAAGGTATTGCAATCTGGTTTTTATTGGCCTACTCTCTTCAAGGATGCCCGTAAGTTTGTCTTATCATGTGATGAATGTCAAATAATTGGTAATATTAGTAGACGTCAAGAAATGCCTATGAACTATTCACTTGTTATTGAACCATTTGATGTTTGGGGCTTTGATTATATGGGACCTTTTCCTGCCTCTAATGGATATACACATATTTTAGTTGCTGTTGATTACGTTACTAAGTGGGTAGAAGCTATTCCAACTAGTAGTGCTGATCATAACACCTCTATTAAGATGCTTAAAGAAGTTATTTTTCCGAGGTTTGGAGTCCCTAGATATTTAATGACTGATGGTGGTTCACATTTTATTCATGGTGCTTTTTGTAAAATGCTTGCTAAGTATGATGTTAATCATAGAATTGCATCTCCTTATCACCCACAGTCTAGTGGTCAAGTAGAATTGAGTAATAGAGAGCTCAAATTAATTTTGCAAAAGACTGTCAATAGGTCTAGAAAGAATTGGTCCAAGAAACTTGATGATGCATTATGGGCCTACAGAACTGCATATAAAAATCCTATGGGTATGTCTCCATATAAAATGGTTTATGGAAAAGCATGTCACTTACCTCTCGAACTGGAACATAAGGCATATTGGGCTATTAAAGAGATCAACTATGATTTCAAACTTGCCGGTGAGAAGAGGTTATTTGACATTAGCTCACTTGATGAATGGAGAACCCGAGCTTATGAAAATGCCAAGTTGTTTAAAGAAAAAGTCAAAAGATGGCATGACAAAAGGATACAAAAGCGTGAGTTTAATGTAGGTGATTATGTATTGCTATACAACTCTCGCTTAAGATTTTTTGCAGGAAAACTTCTCTCTAAATGGGAAGGCCCCTACGTTATCGAGGAGGTCTATCGTTCCAGTGCCATAAAAATCAACAACTTCGAAGGCACAAATCCGAAGGTGGTGAACGGTCAAAGAATCAAAATTATATCTCAGGTAATCCTATAAATGTTGAAACCAATATTATTGAAACCGTAACCCCGGAGGAATACATAAGGGACACTTTCCGGAACGTTTCAGACTCCGAAAAGGAATAGGTATGTGGTACGGTAAGTAAACCGACTCCAAAACAGTTTTTAAGGCAATGTTTCTCCGTTTTGGAATATTTAGAAAAATAGAAAAATAAGAAGCAGTCCGAGAAGGACACGAGGGCTCCACGAGGGTGGAGGGTGAGCCCTACCCTACTGGGCGCGCCCCCCTACCTCGTGGGCACCTCGTGTGCTCTCCGGACCCCGTTTTCTTGCACGATACGTATTTTGGTCGGTAAAAATTCATTATATAATCTCCCGAAGGTTTTGACTCCTGTATCACGCGAATATCCTCTGTTCTTGTTTCGAGCTGTCCTGCTGCAGATTAGAGCAACATGTCGTCCCAGGATTCGGAAGGAGAAAGCTATGTGGATAATTACCTTGCAGATCCTAAGGTCTATGGAGATGTGGAGCATTGTGGTTGGACTACTGAGGAAGAAGAGGACTATGAACCCAAAGGAAGGGAGGAAACGAGCTCAGATGAAGATGAAGTCCCATTACCTCAACCTGGGGACATGCATGTGGAGTTCAAAAAGTCAAGCCTCCCTAACAGGGCAAAGAAACTAAAGATCGAGTTTATCCCTTTTCGTCTCTTGCAGGAAAACAAGCAGGAGCTATGCAAAAAGATATTAACCCTGGAGCAGGAGATTGATGACTTGAGGGATCAAAATTCTGTCCTCAAGCGCAAATTAAGGGAGAAGCCTATGCCATCAACTAAACCATCACCTCCACCTTCTTTACCGAAAAGGGAGACATAATCACATGGGTATGGGCACTCCCCTTGGCAACTGCCAAGCTTGGGGGAGGTGCCCCGGTATCGTATCACCATCACACTCCTATCTTTACCGTTTTTCTTAGTTCGATCCTATTAGTAGTATCTTGATCTAGTAGAATAAAGTTTATGGCATGATCTAGTTTTGAGTTTTGCCTTGTGATCTCTTTATGTAATCAAGTCCGTGAGCTATATAATAAAGATTAGTGTTGTGTAAAGGGCTTGATTATTTTGCCATGATCTTGAGTGAGTAAAAGAAAAGAGAAAAGAATACAAAAAATAAAGAGTTCATATTGATCTTATTGAGAGTAATGACTTCACATAGAAAGAGTATGATGATTAAAAGTTGTTGGGAATTGGCAAACATAGCTTTGGTCATCGTTGCAATTAATAGGAAGTAATAAGGAAAGAGAGGTTTCACATATAAATATATCATCATAGACATCTTTTATGATTGGGAGCACTCATTAAAATATGACATGCTAAAGAGTTGATGTTGGACAAGGAAGACAACGTAATGGGTTATGTTTTCTTATATCTGAGATAAAGTATATTCTCATGGATCATCCAACATGTTGAGCTTGCCTTTCCACCTCATGCTAGCCAAATTCTCAGCACCAAGTAGAGATACTACTTGTGCTTCCAAAAGCCCTTAAACCAGTTTTGCCATGAGAGTCCACCATATCTACCTATGGATTGAGTAAGATCCTTCAAGTAAGTTGTCATCGGTGCAAGCAATAAAAATTGCTCTCTAAATATGTATGATTGATTGGTGTGGAGGAAATAAGCTTTGTACGATCTTGTGATGTGGAAGAAATAAAAGCGACGGACTGCATAATAAAGGTTCATATCACAAGTGGCAATATAAAGTGACGTTCTTTCGCATTAAGATTTTGTGCATCCAACCATAAAAGCGCATGGCAACCTCTGCTTCCCTCTGCGAAGGGCCTATCTTTTATTATTATCCTCTACCTTACGCAAGAGTCATGGTGATCTTCACCTTTCCCTTTTTCATTTTATCCTTTGGCAAGCACAGTGTGTTGGAAAGATCCTGATAGATATATCTAATTGGATGTAGGGGAACATGAGTTATTATTGTTGACATTACCCTTGAGGTAAAAGGTTGGGAGGCGAAACTATAAGCCCCTATCTTTCTCTGTGTCCGATTAAAACTCCGTAACCACAAGTATTGCGTGAGTGTTAGCAATTATGAAAGACTACATGATAGTTGAGTATGTGGACTTGCTATTAAGGTCTGACATAGACTCTTTCTGATGTTATGATAAATTGCAATTGCTTCAATGACTGAGATTATAGTTTGTTAGTTCTCAATAAAGTTTATGATTCGTACTTTGCATTGTGATTAGATTATTACTTAAGCATAAGAAATCATATGACAATATCCATATATGTTGCTGTTATGAAAAGAATCATGATGCCCTCATGTCCGTATTTTATTTTTATCGACACCTCTACCTCTAAACATGTGGACATATTTATCGTCATCGGCTTCCACTTGAGGACAAGCGAGGTCTAAGCTTGGGGGAGTTGATACGTCCATTTTGCATCATGCTTTTATATCGATATTTATTGCATTATGGGCTGTTATTACACGTTATGTCACAATACTTATGCCTATTCTCTCTTATTTTACAAGGTTTACATAAGGAGGGAGAATGCCGGCAGCTGGAATTCTAGGCTGGAAAAGGAGCAAATATTAGAGACCTATTCTGCACAACTCCAAAAGTCTTGAAACTCCACGAAAGTCATTTTTGGAAATAATAAAAAATACTGAGCGGAAGAAATACGTCAGGGGGGCCACCACCTGCCCACGAGGGTGGGGGGCGCGCCCCCTGCCTCGTGGGCCCCCTGTTGGCTCTCCGGTGGCCATCTTCTGCTATATGAAGTCTTTCATCAAGGAAAAAATCAGAAGCAACCTTTCGGGACGAGACTCCGCCGCCACGAGGTGGAACCTTGGCGGAACCAATCTAGGGCTCCGGCAGAGCTGTTCTGCCGGGGACACTTCCCTCCGGGAGGGGGAAATCATCGCCATCGTCATCACCAACGCTCCTCTCATCGGGAGAGGGCAATCTCCATCAACATCTTCACCAACACCATCTCCTCTCAAAACCCTAGTTCATCTCTTGTATCCAATTCTTGTCTCCAAGTCCGGGTTTGGTACTAGTAGGTTGCTAGCAGTGTTGATTACTCCTTGTAGCTGATGCTAGTTGGTTTATTTGGTGGAAGATCATATGTTCAGATACTTTATGCATATTAATACCCCTCTGATTATGAACATGAATATGTTTTGTGAGTAGTTACGTTTGTTCCTGAGGACATGGGAGAAGTCTTGCTATTAGTAGTCATGTGAATTTGGTATTCGTTCGATATTTTGATGAGATGTATGTTGTCTAGCCTCTAGTGGTGTTATGTGAACGTCGACTACATAACACTTCACCATTGTTTGTGCCTAGAGGAAGGCATTGGGAAGTAATAAGTAGATGATGGGTTGCTAGAGTGACAGAAGCTTAAACCCTAGTTTATGCATTGCTTCGTAAGGGGCTGATTTGGATCCATATGTTTCATGCTATGGTTAGGTTTACCTTAATAATTTTGTTGTAGTTGCGAATGCTTGCAATAGAGGTTAATCATAAGTGGGATGCTTGTTCAAGTAAGAACAGCACCCAAGCACCGGTCCACCCACATATCAAATTATCAAAGTACCGAACGCGAATCATATGAACGTGATGAAAACTAGCTTGACGATATTCCCATGTGTCCTCGGGAGCACTTTTCTCTCTATAAGAGTTTGTCCAGGCTTGTCCTTTGCTACAAAAAGGATTGGCCACCTTGCTGCACTTTATTTACTTTTGTTACTTGTTGCTCGTTACAAATTATCCTATCACAAAACTATCTGTTACCACTTATTTCAGTACTTGCAGAGAATACCTTGCTGAAAACCGCTTATCATTTCCTTCTGCTCCTCGTTGGGTTCGACACTCTTACTTATCGAAAGGACTATGATAGATCCCCTATACTTGTGGGTCATCATTACGCAGTCCAACCCGGCGCGCGCCGCTCAGTCGCTGACGTCTATTAAGCTTCGGCTGATGTATACGACGCAGAACGCCCATACTATGCCCACGTGATGGTTAGTGCTATCAGGCCAGAGGCCCCTCGGATCAAATATCCAAATCATAGTGGATTAGGAGCACACGGTAACAAGCAGAGACTCACGAAAGATGTGACCCCGTTGCCCCGTCTCGAGGACTTGTGGCAAGGGCTAGGAATGCCCGGCCACGCCTCGTAATTATCTTGCGGGCACCCTCCAGGTCAACCCGTCTCCACATCACTCGTGGGTACCCCTCAGGGTCGACCCACCTTTCCAAGTAACAGTTGTAAAGTCCAAGTATCCATGTGTCCAAACATCAAGGGGAAAACCCGAGGAATCACCCCCGGTGAATTCCACTCGATGTAATCATCAAGGTGAACGTAAGAGGATCCACCCTCGAGGTTCACACTTGAGGGGTTGCACGACAGAGTCGTATCGGAAGTGGTTAAAGGGGAAATCACCCTCGATGACCATGACCGAATCGCTACACTACAGGGTTAACATCAGAAGTGCTGATGAGGTCTCACCCTCGGCACTCGATAGTAACCCAGTAGTGTCGAGCAACTAAGGGGAAAGTGATATGCAGTGCCGGGGCCTGGTCTTCGATCCCGTTGATCGGGTCTTCGATGATGAAGCATCGACAACAAGGACAAGGTGGGGGTCACTGATGGATCACTAACGAACCTATACTAAGCAGTTTAGGATAAGTAGGTAGGTAACAATAAGCAGGTTACAAAAGCAGGCTATGCATCAGAATAGGAGCAAACAATTACAGTAGCAAAATCTAATGCAAGCATGAAAGAAAGGAAATGGGCGATATCGGGATGATCAAAGGGGGGGCTTGCCTGGTTGCTTAGACGAGAAGGAGGGGTCGTTGGTGACGTAGTCGATCACAGGGGCATCAGCATCGTCACGGGGTCTACCGAAGAGACGAGGGGGAAAATAGTAAATACATAGCAAGCTAGTGCATAACAGGACAACAGGCAGTGCTAGACGTGTTCTAACACGGTGCTACACGATAGCGATGAAGGGGGAAGTCAACTGGGAACGTTTTCCCGGTTCCGGACCTGTATTAGACAGATGACCGGAGGGAGAAAGATCCATGTTCAGATAGTTAGAGGCATGTGACAGATGAAAGGACCGCATATTCGGATTCGTTGGATTTTTTTGAGCAACTTTCATGTAGAAAACATTTTCATCCGAGTTACGGTTTATATTCTATGAATTTACAAAGATTAAATGATTCTCTAATCCACTGATTTTAATTTAATTCAAGAATATTAATAAACAGAAACTGCTAGGTGCACCCGGTGCATGCACCTAGAGTGGACTACAGGTGGGGTCAGTCATCTGCCCAGTCAAGAGTTGACTGGTCCACGGTTGACTGGTCAAAGGGGGCCCTGGGACCCTCATGTCATTGGCAGAGGCAACTAACAGTGTTTATATAATTTATTTAACCTAATTAGACAGAGAGGGCCCACATGTCATAACCTACATTTTAATCAAATTTGTTAACCGGGTGGGGCCCAATGTCAGTGGGTTAGAGGGGGGATTAGTTTTAAAGGGTGTTTAGGACTACAGTTAATGGCGATGGGTTACAGGGGCGGCGGCGAGGCTCCGGCGACCGCTGGGGGCGCGGGCGGGTGCGTCGGAGAGCCCGTGACATGGCGCTTCAGATGGAGGCGACAACAGGAGCGGAGGCGGCTCATAGCGGTGCCGGCGTCGAGGCTAGCAGCGAAGCCCCGAGCGTGCGCGGGCGGAGCAGCAGCAAGACCACGGTGGGCGGGGCGAGAGATGGGCGACGCGCGGGCGCTGGGGGCATGGCACCGAACGGTTGCCGGCGTGGGCTAGGTGCGAGGCGTGGCAGGCGGGGCTCGGCGGCAACGAGCGAGGTGGGTGCGGGATGACCGCGGTGCTGCAGCGCGCGAACGGCGACGAGTGGGAGCGCGGTCGCGGAGCGGCGAACGCGAGCAGCAAAGGAGAGCAGGAGCAGGCAGCGCGGGTCGCGGCAGTGTGCGGCCAGGCGAGGGAAGGCAGGGGGGCTTGCAGGCGGGCGACGATGGGAGCGGGCGTGCGCGAGCGCTAGGGCGCACCTGCAGGTAGTCAGGGGGGTATGCGGTCGTGCGCGCGGACCCGAAGCTCTGGCCACGTCGGCCTAGCGCGGGGACGTCCTCAACAACGACATATCGAAGCAGGGGAAGAGGGGATCTAGGAGAGGAAGTCACAGCAAGCTCGGAGCCGTGGTCGAGGAGGCCGGGGTAGACCGGAGCGATGGGAATCGACGACGACGGCCAGCGATGTAGATGACGAAGACGGCGGTGATGGCGAGCGTACAAAGCCTCCCCGGTCCAACCTAATAGCGGAGACGAAGGAGGCGATGGTGGTGAAGCTCCTGGACTCCTCCGGGTGGCTTGAGGTGGGCATGGGTCGCGGCATCGACGACGGCAAGGCGAGGGCCAAGCATCACGGTGAAGAAAACGACGCGAGGGGGGAAGAGTGGGGGCTAGGGTTCGTGTCCAGGGGTTCGGGGGAGGTCAAATGCACCACGGGGAGGCAGCGGATGGACGACGCGTGGCAATCGAAGCCATGGACGTGGCGCGTGCGCCCACGGCGCTTGTGATGAACAGGGAAGAAGGAGATAGGGGGAGTTGGGCTGGGTTGTTGCACTGTGCATCAGGCCCAGGTGCAAAGTAGCTCCTTTTACCTTTTTTTAATATAAAAATCTTTTGTTTATTTCACAGAGATAGAAAATGATGATATAGAGTGACTAAAAGAGCTGAGAAAAAATGTGGTACTTAGCCTATTAATTAGTTTGCATTTTTAGGCCATGCGACAAAAAGGTTTGGAGGCCAGAGGAATCCATTTGCATTTTTCACAAGTAAAATAGCACTTTAAAATGCTGAAATTGCATTGTAATAATTGCTACAGTCCATCTTAGCTCTTAGGTGATGTTGTTTTCCTTAACAATTAAATGTTATGGAATTTTGGCTAAATGATGAACTATTTTGGAGCAACTTTGGTGCAACTCCATATTTCACGTGCAAATTGAATTTGAATTCAGTGAAGGAGTTTCAAATGAGATATTGATCAAAGTGACTAAGCACTGTCTGAGCAAAATGATCAGCTTGAACTCAGGGATTACTGTAGCATGACAGTGGGGGTGTTACAGCGCGCCCCCTGCCTCGTGGGCCCATGGTGGCTCTTGATACGTCCATTTTGCGTCATGCTTTTATATTGATATTTATTGCATTATGGGCTGTTATTACACATTATGTCACAATATTTATGCCTATCCTCTCTTATTTTACAAGGTTTACATAAAGAGGGAGAATGCCGGCAGTTGGGATTCTGGGCTGGAAAAGGAGCAAATATTAGAGACCTATTCTGCACAACTCCAAAAGTCCTGAAACTCCACGGAAGTCATTTTTGGAAATAATAAAAAATACTAAGCGAAGAAAATACCAGAGGGGGCCCACACCCTGGCGACGAGGGTGCCCTTGGTGGCCCTCCGGTGCCCATCTTTTGCTATATGAAGTCTTTCGTCCGAGAAAAAAATCATAAGCAAGCTTTCGGGAAGAAACTCCGCCGCCACGAGACGGAACCTTGGCGGAACCAATCTAGGGCTCCCGCAGAGCTGTTCTGCTGGGGAAACTTCCCTCCGGGAGGGGGAAATCATTGCCATCGTCATCACCAACGATCCTCCCATCGGGAGGGGGTCAATCTCCATCAACATCTTCACCAGCACCATCTCCTCTCAAACCCTAGTTCATCTCTTGTATCCAATCTTTGTCCCAAAGCCTCAGATTGGTACCTGTGGGTTGCTAGTAGTGTTGATTACTCCTTGTAGTTGATGCTAGTTGGTTTATTTGGTGGAAGATCATATGTTCAGATCCATTATGCATATTAATACCCCTCTGATTATGAACATGAATATGATTTGTGAGTAGTTACGTTTGTTCCTGAGGACATGGGAGAAGTCTTGCTATTAGTAGTCATGTGAATTTGGTATTCGTTCGATATTTTGATGAGATGTATGTTGTCTCTCCTCTAGTGGTGTTATGTGAACGTCGACTACATGACACTTCACCATTGTTTGGGCCTAGAGGAAGGCATTGGGAAGTAATAAGTAGATGATGGGTTGCTAGAGTGACAGAAGCTTAAACCCTAGTTTATGCGTTGCTTCGTAAGGGGCTGATTTGGATCCATATGTTTCATGCTATGGTTAGGTTTACCTTAATACTTCTTTTGTAGTTGCGGATGCTTGCAATAGGAGTTAATCATAAGTGGGATGCTTGTCCAAGTAAGGACAACACCCAAGCACCGGTCCATCCACATATCAAATTATCAAAGTACCGAACGCAAATCATATGAACGTGATGAAAACTAGCTTGATGATAATTCCCATGTGTCCTCGGGAGCATTTTCCTTCATATAAGAAATTGTCCAGGCTTGTCCTTTGCTACAAAAAGGATTGGGCCACCTTGCTGCACTTTATTTATGCTTGTTACTTGTTACTCGTTACAAATTACCTTATCACAAAACTATCTGTTACCGATAATTTCAGTGCTTGCAGAGAATACCTTACTGAAAACCGCTTATCATTTCCTTCTGCTCCTCGTTGGGTTCGACACTCTTACTTATCGAAAGGACTACGATAGATGCCCTATACTTGTGGGTCATCAGCTCCCCTCCACTTATTCCAGCCATCACACACACTCCTTCTTCCTCCCAAAAAAATCATCATCCAGCTCAAGCACGAGTTTTAGCTCATGTTGCTGCCATTTTCGATCTCCTTGCTCAAAGCTCCAGTCACAAAACTGCTTTGGGGGGTTGTTCTTCGGTATGTGACTCATCCAATGGTCAAATTAGTTTTTGTTCTAGTGCTTTATTCATTGCAAATTTTTTCTACTTAGGTGACCCTGTTCTTGAGCTTGCATGTCAAATTTATTTGGTCCCAAGTAGTTCTAATGCATGATATAGTCTCTAGGCACTTGTGGGAGTAGTTGCTATCAATTTTGTTGAGCTTGGGTCACTTTTATTTGAAGTTACAAAAAATTTCAGAAATTTTTCAGAGGAAGAAATATGTTTAGGAAGATGTACCAAGGTGGTTCTTCAAGGAAGCAAGGACCCAGACCTGCAATACGTGAGCCAGACCATGATCCACCAAGAGAAGCTCAAGTGCGGCCCTGTGAGTGGCCGTCAGAAAACTTCATGGTCCGAGCAGGAATTAAGGAGGAATTTGAGGCATATGTGCGTAACACTGATTTGGAGGGCTTCGTGTCAGATAAGTGCCTCCGACACTATTACCTTACTGATTCCTTTGTGAGAAGATTTATATTTTCATCATCACGCTACTCTCACACGGTCCTGTTTGATCTTTATGATAAATCCTATACCATGGACCTAGAGATTTTACTACTGCTTGTAAACTCCCGCAGTGGGGTAGTGCTAGTGAACCCCGCAAATATGAGTTTAGAGATTTTCTTGCTAGTATCATAGTGGGGGAATCTAGAGAAATAACACAAGCTACCATAGGGAGCATTCATTTTCCTGCTATACATTATTTTGCTCTCTTCATAGGTAGATGCATAAATGGTAAGGATGAAGCTTGCCACATGTGTGTTCCTGATCTCAGCGTTCTCAGGAGTGCTGTGTTAGGAGATAAACAATATAACTTGGGGGCTATTGTTGCACGTACGTTGCATAATAACAGTATAAATGGAGATTTGTTTGGTGGAATTTATGCAACCCGCTTAGATAATTATCTTGAGATACCTATTCGTGATTATGATATGGAATTGCCTCCTGCTTGTCTAGATTTTAATGCCATGGTTCGCCATCAGTTTGTTGAGAGGATTGAACAGCCTCTCCAGTACCGACTAATCTTTGACAGGCGTCACGCTGTCAATATTGTTCTCCCTGCTCCTACTCTCTTTGACTTTCAGGCAAAGGGGAGATATGTCATAACCAGGGAGGAGGCAAATGAGTACGAGAGGAGGACGAGGGAAGCTCGCCTCCAAGCTGCAGCCCATGATGCAATAGCCGCTGCATCTCAGTACGACCCCAGCTACAACTTCGGATATCCGCCAGGCCAGCCGTGGCCATAGACCAACTTAGGCCAAAAGCCTAAGCTTGGGGGGGTACGTATTTCTCACCGACATTACATTTATGTTCACATACTCACGCTAGTTGTCGGTGCTCATACTTTTTCATTGTACTATCCATACTAGTTTATTTTCCTTTTTATGCTTTCTTCTTGTGTGTTTGAAAAACCTTAAGAAAAACCAAAAAAATTAGTTGTAGCTTTTAGCTAGTTTACTTTTCATGCTGTAGTAGTAGTAATTAAAAGAAAACCCAAAAAGATTTCTTGTTCTTCTTTTGCTTATTGGGAGCTTTCCCGTGTAAATAGTTTTATTTCTTTTCTTTTCCTTGGGGGTCGAGAGGGGGAGACCATTATGAAAATATTGAAGTGACTCTTATATGCATTATTGTTGATTTAACCAAGAGCCCATATTGCCTTGTCTTCTCCTGTTTATTGAATGCTTGTAGATTCCAGCTTAGTCCAAAGCACGTGCACTATTATTATTATCATCGTTTGGTCATGCAAGTGAAAGACAATTATGACGATATATGATGGACTGATTGAGATGAGAGAAGCTGGTATGAACTCGACCTCTCTTGTTTTTGTAAATATGATTAGTTCATCGTTCCTGATTCAGCCTATTATGAATAAACATATTTGCAATGACAATTAGAGATTATAGCTGCTTATGCCATGCTTAATTAACTAGGAGTTTATAATGGTTTACCTTGTGTGCCAACATGCTATTAAAATGGTTGTGATGTGGTATAGTAGGGTGGTATCCTCCTTTGAATGATTCGAGTGGCTTGACTTGGCACATGTTCACGCATGTAGTTGAAACAAAATCAACATAGCCTCTATGATATTTATGTTCATGGTGGATTATATCCTACTCATGCTTGCACTCAATATTTATTAATTTTAATGCATGTTCATGACTGTTGTCGCTCTCTAGCTGGTCGCTTCCCAGTCTTTTGCTAGCCTTCACTTGTACTAAGCGGGAATACTGCTTGTGCATCCAATCCCTTAAACCCCAAAGTTATTCCATATGAGTCCACCATACCTTCCTATATGCGGTATCTACCTGCCGTTCCAAGTAAATTTGTATGTGCCAAACTCTAAACCTTCAAATGAAATTCTGTTTGGTATGCTCAAATAGCTCATGTATCAACTAGGGCTGTCTGTATCTTCCATGCTAGGCGGGTTATTCTCAAGAGGAGTGGACTCCGCTCCTCACTCACAAGAAAATGGCTGGTCACCGGGATGCCCAGTCCCATGCTATAAGCAAATCAAATCGAAATAATTGCAAACAAAACTCCCCCGGGACTCTTGTTAGTTGGAGGCACTCATTGTTTCGAGCAAGCCATGGATTGATGCTTGTTGGTGGAGGGGGAGTATAAACTTTACCATTCTGTTTGGGAACCGCCTATAATGTGTGTAGCATGGAAGATATTGAGATCTCTCGGTTGTTATGTTGACAATGAAAGTACACCACTCAAAATATTATTTATCTCTATTTTAAAATCGAGCTCTGGCACCTCTACAAATCCCTGCTTCCCTCTGCGAAGGGCCTACCTATTTACTTTTATGTTGAGTCATCACCCTCTTATTAAAAAGCACCAGTTGGAGAGCACCGTTGTCATTTGCATCCATTACTATTAATTTATATTGAGTATCACTATGATTGGATCTCTTTTACCATGAATTACAATGTTTAGTAGTCCTTGATCTTCAGAGGTGCTCTGCATTTATGTTTTGCGGTCTCAGAAAGGGCTAGCGAGATACCATCTTGTTATATCATATTATGATTGTTTTGAGAAAGTGTTGTCATCCGAGATTTATTATTATTGCTCGCTAGTTGATTATGCCATTGATATGAGTAAACATGAGACCTAAATGTTATTGTGAATATGGTTAGTTCATAATCTTTGCTGAAAACTTGAATGCTGGCTTTACATATTTACAACAACAAGAGCAAACATAGTTTGTAAAAGTTTTTCTTTATCACTTTCAGTTTATCAACTGAATTGCTTGAGGACAAGCAAAGGTTTAAGCTTGGGGGAGTTGATACGTCTCCATCGTATCTACTTTTCCAAACACTTTTGCCCTTGTTTTGGACTCTAACTTGCATGATTTGAATGGAACTAACCCGGACTGACGCTGTTTTCAGCAGAATTGCCATGGTGTTATTTTTGTGCAGAAATAAAAGTTCTCGGAATGACCTGAAACTTCACGAAGATCATTTTTGGAAATAATAAAAAATACTGGCGAAAGAATCAAGGCCAGGGGGCCCACACCCTGTCCACGAGGGTGGGGGCGCGCCTACCCCCCTAGGCGCACCCCCTGCCTCGTGGGCCCCCTGGTGCTCCACCGACCTCAACTCCAACTCTATATATTCATGTTCGGGGAGAAAAAATCAGAGAGAAGGATTCATCGTGTTTTACGATACGGAGCCGCCACCAAGCCCTAATCTCTCTCGGGAGGGCTGATCTGGAGTCCGTTCGGGGCTCCGGAGAGGGGAATCCGTCGCCGTCGTCATCATCAACCATCCTCCATCACCAATTTCATGATGCTCACCGCCGTGCGTGAGTAATTCCATCGTAGGCTTGCTGGACGGTGATGGGTTGGATGAGATTTATCATGTAATCGAGTTAGTTTTGTTAGGGTTTGATCCCTAGTATCCACTATGTTCTGAGATTGATGTTGCTATGACTTTGCTATGCTTAATGCTTGTCACTAGGGCCCGAGTGCCATGATTTCAGATCTGAACCTATTATGTTTTCATGAATATATGTGAGTTCTTGATCCTATCTTGCAAGTCTATAGTCACCTACTATGTGTTATGATCCGGCAACCCCGAAGTGACAATAATTGGGACCACTCCCGGTGATGACCGTAGTTTGAGGAGTTCATGTATTCACTATGTGTTAATGCTTTGGTCCGGTACTCTATTAAAAGGAGGCCTTAATATCCCTTAGTTTCCAATAGGACCCCGCTGCCACGGGAGGGTAGGACAAAAGATGTCATGCAAGTTCTTTTCCATAAGCACGTATGACTATATTCGGAATACATGCCTACATTACATTGATGAATTGGAGCTTGTTCTGTGTCACCCTATGCTATAACTGTTGCATGAATAATCGCATCCGGCATAATTATCCATCACCGATCCAATGCCTACGAGCTTTTCACATATTGCTCTTCGCTTAGTTACTTTACCGTTGCCACTGTTACAATTACTACAAAACTGCTATCGTTACTTTTGCCACTGTTACCGTTACTTCCGTACTACTTTGCTACTAAACACTTTGCTGCAGATATTAAGTTATCCAGGTGTGGTTGAATTGACAACTCAGCTGCTAATACTTGAGAATATTCTTTGGCTCCCCTTGTGTCGGATCAATAATTTGGGTTGAATACTCTACCCTCGAAAACTGTTGCGATCCCCTATACTTGTGGGTTATCACTGGGCAGGTCGCCACCAGTGGAAGTTAACAGGTGGACAAAATAATAGACAGAACCGACATCACTTCAACACAGTTCAAGAAAGGTTAGCCCGACCCAGCAGCTGCAGCGCAAGCAGCTTAGCAACCTGATGAGACTGCGCTTCTTTGGCGCTCATATCCACCAACTTAAGCTGCATAGCATCAATAAATGTCTTGTACTTACGGTTAATCTTGCATAGAGATTGGAGTTCCAGTCGTATTTCAGCGGAAGCATGTATTTCTGCTTGAATTTATGACTGAAGAAGTCGAACAGATTCAGGCGGCGACTTCATCGAGCTTGTGTCACTGAGTAAGTTTGACACTACATCAAGATGTGACTTCGTGGTTGTATCCCTACCCTCAATATGTTTTGCCTTCTCCTCTGGAATATGTGTTAGAGGGACAAACAATGGGTTCGTCTCACTATCATTGTGGCAGTTCTTCCTAGCAGCAGTGTTGTCACCCTGAAAGAGAAACAAGTAGGTAGATAACAGGTGTTGCACGTATAAGCATCAGCGGTGTCAATTCATCTCATTTCTTTGTCAGAAATAAAGAGACACGGTTTAAAATAGCATTAACATAATAGGCATTGTTCATAGTTAAGACGACGGGAAATGGCATTGTGCAGGAGCGGCCAGCTTCACCAGACCACTGGATTACAGTTCAAGAACACAAGCATAGATGTAGTTCTAAACAACGTATAAGCATGAATGGTGAGTGTACTGTCAATTTATACCATTTCAGATTGGTAAATAAAGAGACACGATTTAAATAACATTAATATAATATGGCATTGTTCATAGTTGAGACATAGCAGGATATGACATTGTGCTGTTGTTGGTAGTCTCACCACACCACTGGATTACAGATCAAGAACACAAGCATACACATAGTGCTAAAGAAGATAACTTGCTATGTTTAGTTTAATTTACATGGTACAAATAAGGAACTAGATTGTACAACTAAAGACCGAAATTGAGAACGAAAAACTTATGTTTATGTACTTCTACTTTATAAACTTTGAACAAGCAATTTGATGCAGACGACAAAAATAAACAGCATTTGCACTCATAGCTATCCAAATATAAACAACAAAGTTTGAAGGCTCGAGGAGGACAAACTAACATTAGTAGTGAAGACATGCTCTATAAAGGCCTTGTCCATATTGAGGGGGGGGGGCAATTCAAGAAGTTTACCTCACACTCTTCTTCAAGAGTATTGCCTTTATTCTACATTTTGTTAAGAGTAAATATAGATGTGAAAATATAGGAACAAATGGCGATTATTTAACTTAAGATGCAGAGTACAAATGTAAATACAGCATACAGGTAGAAGGCATTGACAAGAGCAATGCAGAGCTAAACTTCTTCAGTAACATTGGTTTTATTCAATATTTTGGCAAGAGTAAATGTAGATCTGATGTGTAGAAAAATGGAGGACAAGGGAAAATAAGCTGCAAAGTGTACATGAAGAACTAGCTGACAAATATAAGGACAATAGATACTTACAAGAACAATGCAGAACTAAATTTCTTCATAGGAATTGGGTTTATTCTACATTAATTTAAGCATTAATATAGATCTGATAATTTCGAGCGAACAGTGGATAAGCAAACTATAATGCACAATGATGTCACATAATCCACCAGGTATGAATGTAAGGACAGCGATAGGACAATAGGTACTCACAAGAGCAAAGTAGCGACCAGCATAGTTGCGATATCGTAGGTTTTGCGGCGCTGGTTCTATCGCCAATATACGTCGGGTGCTATGTGATTTCTCCGGTAGCACCACCTTTTTCAAGGACTTTGCTTGTACTCCTTTAGGTTCTGCAATCACCCTCTTCCTTTTGGATGTCTGAAACACAAGAACAGCATTTGAATGAAAAAACATGGTATGACAACAAATGGAATAGGTGTTGATAATGGATGGGCATGGCATCTTCACATATATCATGAGTAAACTAAGCAGATGGCGGTGCAGCGAAGCAAAATAAATGCAAGACACCTTATGCAAGATATGTGCAACCAATAAAACCTTGCCAAATTAGAACATGCACCTTATTGGGTGAACAGGATAGGCCATCTGCCTTTGACTCCTTGAGCTCAGAATAGTCATTAGGATCATATTCTGAATACAAATCTATAGGTCGGGAGCATGTGGGTTTCATTGCATCCACAATGGACCTCAATCCCTTGATGCCAAGTTTGTTACCCATTGAATTGTTTTGCAATATTCTTCTGATGTGCGCATTCTTATATTCATTGTGATTACGTACAATATCTGTAAAGCATGAAAACACAAATAGTAGTGAGATTATCTTTGTAATGCAGAGGATATTGTAATATAATAGAGGCTCCATGTAAACCCTTGTGTGCTATCACTGGATTCTGATGAGAGAGCCCATGTGTGCTGTAATATGGTGAGTAGATTAATATAATCTGGCACAACTACACAAAAAATAGGCTCCCTGTTGGGGGCCCCAGATGTAAGGATAGTTGGCAGATGATAGGTTCATAATATACCGTATAGAATGTTTATTGCCAAACCATGATAACGAGAGCGCAGAGCCAGTAGGCAGATCGTAGTGTAGATAATAGGGGTACACCATAACCACCATAAATAAATCAGGAAAGCGGAATTGGCTGGAAAACATAGGGTTTTGCCACTACTAATATGCAGCCTATCGATCACCTACAGGCCTGCTCTATTCATCTAAAGGCACACAGCTGTTACTATCAGTTAGTCTATCAAAGACCGCGCGGCTCCCACCATTTCCGGGGTATTATGGCAGACCAACTCGAAGTGTGAAATCATTTAGCAGAACCGGCCCAATAGAGGTGTCGACTGCAGATGTCCCTGCTCCCCTTCCTCACAAGGAACATACTGTGCTTCCCATACAGAACACTGCACGGGCCGCCGGCCGAACCACCGGCCCCCACCGCCTGTGTTCCTCTGCCACCACCACCCCCCAGACCCGCCCCATCCGCGTTGAGTTTTATTCGTTCGGCGAGGCCCCACCACCGCCCCCCACAACCACCGTCCGCACCCGAGCCCCTTCCTTCGCACCGGCGAACTCCGACGAGCTCTCAAAAATCGAGTGACCCAATTTTGAAATTTAGTCTACTGCCATTTAACTAGTGTGGAATATAAAAGGGGAAAACCATAAGCATTGCGAGTATAGTGTTGAGCATGCCATGGCGGATCTGATGGTGCAAACCGGACAAAGGCAACTTCGCAACCAATGTTTGCTTTCAACTAACAAGTAAGTGATGGACAAGAAATCAGAGTAAAGTAGTGGCGATCTATTTTCTTGCTGCGATAAATAAGTTGAGTAGATACGAAAGAGTACCGCCTGTGGTGTGGCACCGTGTATGCATCTGCTGAGAATTTGACGGTGCTACGGTAGCGATGGCTGTCGGCGGCATGGAAGCAGATCTAGGAGGGTAGACGGTGGCGGCGGGGCGTGGTGGACGAGACGGTCGTGGGAGCGGCGCGGACAAGGTGGACGACGACGGGGATGAAGCGAGAGGACGGGATGCAAGGATCCCTGTCCGAAGCCGTGGATGAGACATGTCGATCTCTTGTAATGGCCGACGGTGTCGGGGTATCAGCTCTGGCATGGTGGAGGAGGACGGCGGTGGATGGGGTGGCGGACGGAGGAGGCTGGGGTGGAGAGGGTGTTTTGGCACCCACGGAGTACGAATGGGGAAATGGAGGGAGAGAGGAAGGGGGGAACCATGTCTTCAGGGCGAGCTTGTCTCAAATGCGAGGAAATTTACAAACTTAGCCCCCGTTTAAAATTTCCTACATCACAGCAATATTAGTCGGTTGGGGATAGGACGGTAATCTCACATACACCGAATATTTGCCGACGAGAGTTTGTTTTTGGCGCCCACCATGTATGAATCGGGAAGGGAGTCGATTTCGGCCGAGGAGACACTGTGTTTTGGCACCCACCATGTATGAATCCAGGTGAGAGGCGGTTATGTCACGTTTGAGTGAAATTACAAACCTACCCCTATCGAAACCTATAGAAATCGAGCCGATAGGCTTTGCGTGGCACGCATAGGTAGTAATTTCCATCTAGCAGATTTTGGTTTCGGGCGGTTACTACGACTTTCCCCGCTTCGTTCAATTTTTTGCAGAGCAAGAGTGCACGTTTACCGTGCCAACTCAATTCGAATCCAGTTTGTATTCTATTTTTGTTCGGGCAGGATCCATTTTCTATTGGAATAAAATTCTATATACATCATTATATATATATACTTTCAAAAGCACAACACCCTTTATACATAAATATGGTTTACAAATGGCATGATCTCAGATTCATAAGGCTGTATCCATCTTAATTTGGATTTTCAAATATTTGAAACCACTTTATGTTGAAATCCAATGTATGCATTCCTCGCTAACTGTCTCCAATTAATGTGTGTTTCATGCGGGTTTTTATTTTTTTACTTCTCAAACATGTATACTGTGTTTCACACACGCAACATATAGTGTAATGCCGTTTAGACATTAATTGCATATAAACCATGCATTGTCTCTAATGAAAGAATATATGGATCACTAATATTGATAAACTATATAACATTACACGTGTCCTCAAATTCAAATGAATATGCATGTTTGATACACCAATTTGCGTTATGATATTATCGATGTCGTGATCTCCAGTTTAAATATTTGAATCCCCTTTAATCCAGATATTCGTCTCATATAGCTATCACTGATGCTTATATAGGAGTATCTCTCTAGACCTATACACGTTCATCGTCTCTCGGGTATCTCTCGTGCTACATGTATGTCGACAATGATCTTTTATCTTCGTAACACACTGACGGTACTCTCTCCCTTGACCTCCATCACTCTATCTCTCTCTAAGTATATCTCGCTCCCTGCTATGTGTCTCTAACTATGATTCTCCATGTGAAATCTCTTTCTCTCACACAAACACAAACTTCGTCCCCGGGGTCTCATTTCTCTCTACTATTCCCCTGTGTGCCACTCGCACACAACCTCTCACACAGAGATGTCTTTCGCTCCTTAGGTATGAGAAGCTACGACTCTTCCTCTTAAATATCTCTTTCTCACACACAAACACAAACCCTGTCTCCCAGGGTCTCATATCTCTCCACCATTCTCTTGTATGTCGCTCACACACACTCTCTCTCCCTAGAGATATCTTATGTTCCCTCATATGTCTCTCTAGCTATCACTCTCGTTGTGAAATATCTTTCTCTCTTGCAGACACAAAACTCCATCTCTCGGGATCTCATTTCTCTCCGATATTTGTTTGTATGTGAGTCACATGCACCCTTTCTTCATCTCTCTCACACCCACACACATAACTCACCTTCTGATCCACTCGACTCCTATGTCTAACGCACACTAGCTAGCATCTTTATCTTTCTATTTATCTGTTTCTCCATCAACCTTCTTTCTCGCCCTCACTCTTGCTTCCTATCACGCACACTATGTATGTTTCTCTCTACATGCAGTCAAGTGCCCTCTTTTTATCTTTATCTCACACACACATAACTTCACCCTCTGAACCACCCGGCGGTCATCTCCAACACTCAAACTAGCCGATGTCCCTCTAGCTAGCGTTTCCATCTCTGTATCTATCTGTAGTTTCTCCGTCAACATTTCTTTCTTTCTTGCACGCACTCTTGCTTCCTATCACCCACACCATATATGTCTCTCCATACATGCATTTATAGGTTGATCTCTTTTGCACAATCGTTCTGTCTCACTCCCTCTGCTCGCCATAGATGCATGCTCCAGCCCACTCCACTATCTCTTAAAGACAAAAACACATGCTCAATTGTCGGGCCTTCTTCCCTGCACTCTCACATGCATGCATATTGTCATACCGATCCGTCTCTCCAATGTCGTTGATCTTATGACTTATGTCTTCTTTCTTTTATCTCGATCATGCGTGCGCGCACACACACATCCACGTATACATGTATACCTATCGCACATGCACGTTCAAGGTCTCTATGTCTCCATACGTAGTTAATTACCCTCAACCCTAACGCCACATCGAACCGTTCTCTTCTTGTGTTCACATAACTTCCGTCTGGATGGGTAAAACACACACTCACACTTAACAATCTCCTTCTAGCTACCCCCCTCTCACTCTTCCCCTATATCCCCGAAACTAATAAGACCATCCCTTCGTTTAATTCCCGCCTACATGCGCCATCGATATATAGTAGTCTTCCTCGGTGTCTCTCGAACAAACATGTTCTCTCGATGTCGACTCCTCTCACGCGCACACACCTTCTCTTCCCTCTCTACGGGCATTTTCTCTCTCGCACCCCATCGTTGGTGGCCTCTGCCATACACATCACCTCTCTGTGATGAAGCCACGCACACTTAAATTACATCCGCCACCGAGGACCCCGCGTCACACACACACGCGCGCGCGCGCACCCCTACCCCCACACACGCACCCACCCACCCACCCACCCCACACACACACTAAGACTCCATCTCACACACACACACACACACGCACGCATGCACTCACCCAACCCCCAGACACACACGCACACACTAAGACTCCATCTCACACACACATGCTCTAGGCGGAGCATTTGTTCCTACCACCCTTCGTCCAACCTTACCCGTATGATAAACAATCACCTTAATTTACTTGTATAACATGGACAAATTCCACTTTACTTTAGTAGTTAGCAAACTTATCATCTCTACTCTTATAAAAATACGAGTTGGTGATGATGGTGTGCCTGCCATCTTGTAATATAGACCGTCCGATCTATATCTGACGGATAGAAAGAAAACTATGATAATTTTACAAAAGATACCCGCACCTCTCTCCACATCCTTGTCTCCCACAACCTCATTGCTGAGCAATTAAAAAAGGAAGTCTCTGGAACAATCTAGCATGGTAGCCGCTGCTGCCTGCCGGCGCCGTCCATCCCCATGCCTCCGCCCAGCCCGACCACCAGTCACCACCACGCTCCACTCCTCCTCACCTTACCTCTCATCTTTCATTTTTTCGATGAAATTCTCGAGATACCAGTTTTTCGATAAAATTCTCGAGATATCATTAGTTTTTACACATGGGATTACTCCTGCATGGGTCAATCACAACAGGTGTTTTGTAAAAAAAATGCATATTGATGTTCCGTGCAATGCACGAGCATCTTGCTTGTAGTTATATAACGCAAATCACGAGCAGGAAGTGACATTTTTTTACACAACCACGTTAACATGGCCACGTAAATCACTAGCTAAAGTGTAATACCATTATACTTATATCCCGATGCAAAAGGTTGAGTACATGTCCGAAGAGTAGAGTCGCACACACGCACTCTGTCTCTCAGAATCTCACACACACACCAGTTACGTGATGCCCACTTAAGCAGACACGTATGTTACAATTTGTGCACCCGCGGGTACACGTGATGGTGCACATTTATTTAAGCAGGACGGCGAACCCAAACAGTAGCTGCATTTATTCCCCTCCCGCCGCCTCTTATCTGGTCGCTGTCACCCAGTAGCCATGGCCCGGCCGAAGGTAACGACATACGCCATACTCCCGCCGGAGCGGCGCTTTAATCTGGAAATTTTAGTGGTCATGCATGCATCTTTTTGTGCTAGCACTCCTATATAAGGGTTGACCGGTCGCTTCCCGCGGACGTGCGCGGGCAGTGGAAGAGGAAGGAGAAGGGAAGCGGGCTGTGGAATAACATTTTTTACCACAATTTCTTAGGAAACTGAGTGCGATAATTGAGTAGTTTTGCAAACTACCAGTACTACACCTGAAACGGTTCAAAATCAATACTCCCTTGCCAGCGCGCGCTTCCCGCATGAAATGGTCAGCATCGCCCTGGAGCGTCAGTGCCGCATTAATGCCCGGCCTGAGCGGAGGTGACCTCTCACTGGCGCCGGCTTTGAAGCAGCGCGACGGCCGAGAGAGCGCCGCTTCCCGGTGCACGTGACTGCTCCGCGTCGAGGCTGGCCATAGTTTGGATGAGTCTCCATCGTGGGGAGCCACACTAACTGCGATGATATGGATCGTTCCATCTATGAAGAACACGTGGGACTGGAACTACGAGACGGACATGTACCCAGGAGTGGATGTACGAGCCTGAGTAATGTAGCGTAGTAAGTGAAGTAGAAAGGCACAAATAGTATGAACATGCGTGGCATATAGGCATTTGTCTACTACGTACCACTAAATGTTGTACGTGCAATGCACGGTGATGTTATGGAGTACGTGCCTAAGTACTCTACTACTACTATATTAATTGGAGGCACACATTAGGTTTTATATTTGTTTACGTGTATGCCCCGAGACCTTCCAACTAGACGTGTCTTTCTCTCCGGGTCGCACTTTGTATCGTTCATACCACTAGTACTACTACGTGTGGTCTCCGACCCAAAAGTGGAAGAAGTGGAGACGCTCTACCACGCTGTTCATGTCCCATTCCTTTCGCTGACGTGTGGGACATCCAGCACATGCCGTGTTTGGCACTCCTTCGTCGTAAGAGTTGAAACGCTAGCATTCATCAGAAAAAAAATCAGCAGTGATACTATACCACGCGGTTTCCTTGCTCCTCGATATCGGAAAGAATACTTCCGTTCGCCAACATGTGGGACATCGACCATCCTGGTACACTTGCCATGCATGCAGTACTCCAAGGGAGAGTCACCCCGGTCGTCGCGCCGCAGTGAAGTTGCTCGAACGAAGGAACCATCATGACTTCGTTGAATTCCGCTTCTTGAAGAAAACTACTGTACCAGCAGTACTGCTAGCTACAGTAGTTACTCCAGCAGAGACCTCCTTTCGTTCATTGGATAGGAATTTTATTGGAATATGAAAATCATAGGAAGTGAGATGACATGCATCTCAATTCCTATAGAAAAAGAGATGCCATTTGATGCATAGGATAAGAATTTTCCATTGAGTCTAGGCTAATGTACTGGTAATTTGCTCTAAAAACTACAGTAGTAAATAGTAGTACCGGTACATGCTCGTACTCAGACACAGACACACTAACACACACTAACTACTACTAGTACTACTACTTCTCACATGCTGGCCAGGCGCCGTCGTTCTCCTTCCCGGCTTTGTCGGCGACACCCCACCATGCTTGGATCTCCGCCGACCTCTCCGAAGCAGTGCGTGCGTCCTCTTCTTTCTTGCGGCGGCAGGCCTCTCTTTTCTTGAGTGCTTTCTGACTTCTCCGCTCCCTCTGTGCAGCTTTGGCCGCCTCTTGCTCTACCGCCATTTGGCCTTGGCAGTTTCAAATTCCGCCCACGTAGGTGTGAGGTCGCGAGTGGCGATGAACTCGGCACGGCGGGATGCCATCGCTTCCCTACCATTTTGTGTGCGGTCGTGGGCGGCGAGGAACTCGGCGCGGCAGGATGCCATCACTTCCTTACCGGTTAGTGTGCGGCGTGGTGGCATGAACGACGCTTGGTGAGAGCTCTGGGGTGGAGTGGCCGGACAATCGTATAGTGCATTGGTTTATCAAGAGCTCAAGGACAGAACACGAAGGAAATTTGGATTCCCCTTCAATCCTGGTCATTTATTACCGAGTAAAATGCATTGGCGATCATCGAACTTGTGTTGATAGCTCACTTTGATCATTATATTATACGTGACGCACACATTAGCGCACACCGTCCATAGAGGCAAGTAGCATGTACGCGTGCAGACACTTGTTTGGTTGCGTTCTCGTCTCAGCATAGTTGTTCCCTCTTCATGCATGCTCAACTCAACACCCCTCTTCATGCATGCTTCTAGTGTATCTGTGCTAAGCTAGCGTGGACTCATGCACCCTCCATACACTCTACCAAACACCCAAAAGGGGGTCGAGAAGGGAACTCTTGGGCTCATGCACCCTTCATACACCCTACCAAACACACCCATCGCTCACGCTGTCAAACCATGCTAATGCATGCACGTCGCCCTCTCAATCAAAGTCCTGCTCATGGTGCAACGCAAACGACGAGCCCGTCACCTACGCACCCCGGCGGTGCCTGACATTACTGATTAGACGTTTGATGGAGGCCTCCGCGATCGCCGAGATGTATTCACCTGGCTCAACACCAACGGTCATACTCAGGACTCGGCGCCTTGCTCATGTATATCGTCCATCACAACGACAATATATAAAACAGCCTAGCTAGAGAGGGTACTATGGTACGGAGTATGTACTATCGTGAGCGACCGATCATAGTGCCACCGCACACGAGTGTGTGTCTGATCGATTCGTCCATTATTTGTAAGTTATGCATGGTTGTGTGGTGTCTAATGGTGGTCGTCGAAGGCTAGCTGGCGACAAGACCAGTTGCATGGTCGCCTGGTTGTCAATACGTGCCGCATACACTTCAAAGGCTCGTCATCCATGGCTTCACATTTTACCACCACGCCAGCGTCTGACCGCCCTGGCCTACCGAAACCCCTTCCATCGCTAGCGTGCGCTTCCCGCCTGAAACGGTCACCGTCTCTACAGAATGTCAATGCCGCATTCACCGGACTTAACTGCAGGTGCAGTTGGTGTGTCACTGACATGCGGGCCGGATGACCATTGGGCCCACATGTCAGTGACCCAACGCACCTGCAGTTAAGTCACTGAAGCAGCGTCCGCATTCACGCCCGACGAACCTACTCTGGTGCCAGCCATCCCTCCGCTACCGCGGATCATTGCCATTCGCCCGCTATATTAACTTGAGCCCCACCTCCCAGCCATAGCCAAAGACCCACACTCATTCTCCTCCGGTCCCTTCCCTCTGTCGGCACCACTCCAACCATGGCCTCCTGGTGCTCCAAAGCTCTCTTGGACGTACTGTCGCAGGAGCAGACGAAGGACATAGGCGGCTCCACTCTGGGCGCGCTCCAAAGCTCTCTTGGACGTACTGTCGCAGGAGCAGACGAAGGAGATCACTGGCTCCCCCCGGCCGCCCTCCTCCGCCACTACCACGAAGCCGGCGCATGTGCGCGGGCGCAGCCGGCAGCGAGGAAGAGTAGTACATGGTGTTGGAAATATGCCCTAGAGGCAATAATAAATTGGTTATTATTATATTTCCTTGTTCATGATAATCGTTTATTATCCATGCTAGAATTGTATTGATAGGAAACTCAGATACATGTGTGGATACATAGACAACACCATGTCCCTAGTAAGCCTCTAGTTGACTAGCTCGTTGATCAATAGATGGTTACGGTTTCCTGACCATGGACATTGGATGTCGTTGATAACGGGATCACATCATTAGGAGAATGATGTGATGGACAAGACCCAATCCTTTTAGCACAAGATCATGTAGTTCGTTTGCTAAGAGCTTTTCTAATGTCAAGTATCATTTCCTTAGACCATGAGGTTGTGCAACTCCCGGATACCGTAGGAATGCTTTGGGTGTACCAAACGTCACAACGTAACTGGGTGGCTATAAAGGTGCACTACAGGTATCTCCGAAAGTGTCTGTTGGGTTGGCACGAATCGAGACTGGGATTTGTCACTCCGTGTAAACGGAGAGGTATCTCTGGGCCCACTCGGTAGGACATCATCATAATGTGCACAATGTGACCAAGGAGTTGATCACGGGATGATGTGTTGCGGAACGAGTAAAGAGACTTGCCGGTAACGAGATTGAACAAGGTATCGGGATACCGACGATCGAATCTCGGGCAAGTAACATACCGATTGACAAAGGGAATTGTATACGGGATTGATTGAATCCCCGGCATCGTGGTTCATCTGATGAGATCATCGTGGAACATGTGGGAGCCAACATGGGTATCCAGATCCCGCTGTTGGTTATTGGCCGGAGAACGTCTCGGTCATGTCTGCATGGTTCCCGAACCCGTAGGGTCTACACACTTAAGGTTCGATGACGCTAGGGTTATAGGGAATAGATATACGTGGTTACCGAATGTTGTTCGGAGTCCCGGATGAGATCCCGGACGTCACGAGGAGTTCCGGAATGGTCCGGAGGTAAAGATTTATATATGGGAAGTCCTGTTTTGGTCATCGGAAAAGTTTCGGGTGCTATCGGTAACGTACCGGGACCACCGGGAGGGTCCCGGGGGTCCACCAGGTGGGGCCACCGGCCCCAGAGGGCTGCGTGGGCCAAGTGTGGGAAGGGACCAGCCCCTAGGTGGGCTGGTGCGCCTCCCACAAGGGGCCCAGGGCGCAGGAAGGGGGGGGGAGGGGGAAACCCTAGGCTCAGATGGGCCTAAGGCCCACCTAGTGGTGTGCCCCCCTCTCTCCCCCCTTTGGCCGCCCCCCAAGTCCCATCTAGGGCTGGCCGCACCCCTTTGGGGGGAACCCTAGATGGGGGCGCAGCCCCTCCCCCTCCCCTATATATAGTGGGGGTTTTGGGGCTGCCATAGACACGAGACTTTCTCTCTCTTTGGCGAGCCCTACCCCTCTCCCTCCTCGTCTCTCGCAGTGCTTGGCGAAGCCCTGCTGGAGTGCCATGCTCCTCCATCACCACCATGCCGTTGTGCTGCTGCTGGACAGATTCTTCCCCAACCTCTCCCTCTCTCCTTGCTGGATCAAGGCGTGGGAGACGTCACTGGGCTGCACGTGTGTTGAACGCGGAGGCGCCGTCGTTCGGCGCTTAGATCGGAATCAACCGCGATCTGAATCGCTACGAGTACGACTCCTTCATCCGCGTTCTTGCAACGCTTCCGCATCGCGATCTACAAGGGTATGTAGATGCACTCCCCTTCCCCTCGTTGCTAGATTACTCCATAGATTGATCTTGGTGATGCGTAGAAATTTTTGAATTTCTGCTACGTTCCCCAACACACTGTAGGTCACCGCCGCTCTGGTCCCAGGAAGGCCACCACTCCACTCAGTCGACGCCAAGCTTGGTGGGATAAACATCGGCGACCGATTAGCCACTTCACGGTGATGTGGAGGCAGAAATCTTCAGAACCTTGTGCTCCAGAGGAGGAGGTTATCGAGGCGGATGAGGAGGAAGCAAAGGCAATGGCCGGCTTTGTCGGGTTCATGGCCGAACATGGTGGTCGGGCGCCGACGATGGTTTAGATTAGGTTTACAGTAGGTTTTAGTACAGTCTGTGCGAAATATGTAATGAATTTCGTCCAGTTTGTAGGAAAAGTTTTCGAAATGTAATGAATTTCATCCGTTAATTTGAAATTTGCTTTGTTTGCACGAATTTCGTCCGGTTAGTTCATATAGTTGTCGAAAGGTACGTGGGCAGCATTGGATGGCATCCATCATGTCCTCGGACAGACGCCGGTGTAAATTTGTGGGCCAGCGCTGGAGATTAACAGTGCTCCATTATTTGGCAGGGAACAGTTATCCCTCGATCAAAATCAGATCCGCCTTGTTTCGCACTCCTCCCACGTAAGAGTGTAAACTCTTGCTTACATAAAAACGGAGCAAGTGGATGGCACTATAGCACGTCATATCACTCAAATTAGCCCGCCTAACGCGTGGGAAAGCACCGCCCTCATCATTTTGTTTTGGATTTCTATTGATCGATCGCACGAAAATGTTTCGCTTTGCAAGTTCAAAACAAAAGGCGGCACACTTACGACTCGTACGCGTCGCACTCCCGACAGTCCGGCTCGCATGCCGCTCACCAGAAGGGACACACGTTGTCTTGCAATTCCACTGACATGTGGGACTGCAATTGAATAAACCGTCGATAGCCGAAATCTAATCGCTCGGCGGGCGTTGGCTGAGAAGAGAGAGAGAGACGGGGGAGGGAGAAGAGATCACCCGCCCGCCGCGCACGGACTCCAAGAAATATATGGTGATAACGTGAGGTGGGCCATGCGGGAGTCCGGACCGCCTCCAAGCCCTCCCCCCTCAGACGCCAGCTGCCCGCATTCATAGCAAGTAGTACCAGTAAAATACTGGCCTATAAGCCCGCTTATGTGGAGGATAGAGAGGCATTGACAAAGCCAAGGAGTGGCTCTGCAAGAGCCCTTCTCTACACGTGCTCCTAGGTATAAAAAACTAATTCTAAAAAAAGAGGCATAAAAACAATTGTGTCTAAAAAAAAGAAAGGTAAAAAACATTTGAGAGGAAATAGATAGAGAGAAAGTGAGAAACAGTTGTAACCTTTATAGCCAACCTTATAGTCAACACTATGGTAGTATTACATGAGGAAGGAGGGAGTGGTGCACATGCCAAGTTCACTGGGCTGCCGTGTTTCACACTCCTCCGTCGTAACAGTGGAGACAATAGCTTTCATAAAAAATAAACAATGAATACTCGTTGCTCGTCCTCTATATCGGAAAAGAATACTTTCCATTCGCCGACATGTGGGACGTCGACCATCCTGGTCCACCTGTCATGCACAAAATTATCCTGGTCCACCCCGGTCGTAGTGCAGGCCCAACCTTTCTCGCTGTAAGTTGGTCGGACGAAGGAACCATCATGACTTCGTTGAATTCCGCTTCTTCAAGAAAACTTACTGTACCCGCAATACTGCTACCACACGCGAAGACTGGACGGCACTGTACCACGTCATATCACTGAAACCCACTAGGCCAAACTAGCCCGCCTAGGATTTGTACTCCCTCCATTTCAAAGTTAGTAGTACAAAGTTGAGTCATCTATTTTGGAACGGAGGGAGTATGTCTCTGTAGTTTTGCTATGATTTTCCTACCCTATGAACCAAATGAGGCCTGAATGTATCCGTGTCGACTATTGTCTGATCGATCGCTAAGCCTACAATTTTAGGAGCTTGTGCTATTGGCCGATCAACGACGGATAAGTATAAGCATACCACGAGCTCATCAGCCCCAATGTCGGTTCAATATCCGGCGTATCTCGTAGTAGGGGTCCTAAGCTAGGCGTCTGGGAGCGATGGTAACATGGACACGGGGTTTTACCCAGCTTCGGGCTCTCTTGATGAGATAATACCCTACATGCTGCTTTTGATTGTATTCATATGGGTGTAGTACAGAGTACATGTATCTACCACGAGATTGTAGTAATGAATATGAGATTGGTCATTAACTAGCCTGGCCTCGGTTTATATATGCACCGTAGGCCTAGGGTTTAGAGGAGTCCTTGTCTTGGGCGCCAAGTCTTGTGGAATCCTCCTTGTATGCAGCATGGGCTGTCCGAACTGGCCCATGAGTAAACGGCCATGGGGGTCCTCGGCCCAATCCAACTGATCGGGAGACGACGTGGTGAGTACCCCCTAGTCCAGGACACCGTCAGTAGCCCCCTAAACCGGTCTTCAAGTTGGAGACGCTCCTCGATTCTTCCGAACTGTTCTTCATCTTCGATCGTCGGTCTTGAAAACTGGTTCAACAAATCTTCGATCTTGAGGATTGCCGAGGTGAATCCGAAGAGTTTACACTTCGGGTATCCGAGGATCCCTTTAAGTCTTCGGCCTTTATCAATGCCTTGTTATTTTGTACGCCACACCTTGGGTTTGAAGTGGTTCCCGTGCGGCGGTGTCCTCCTGCATCCGAACTCCAACGCCGGACTGCATCCGAGGTATCTTTTGTAGCCGAGCACCAACGCCGGACTGCTTCCGAGCTCCAACGCCGGAATGTATCCGAGCTCCAACGCCGGACTGTATCCGAGCTCCAACGCCGGACTGTATCCGAGGTGTCATAGATCACCTCGGCCCAAAATGGTTAAAGGGGTTCAACCGAGCTTAATGCTGAAGAAGCCCTCTATGGATTTACTTTTGATTTGTGCAATGTATTCTCTACTGAGATGTATAGCCAGTAGCCCTCAAGGTGTCTGTCGGCCTGAAATCCGAGATGCACCTGAAGGAAAATATGAAACCGCTGATCCTAGTAGCTCCTGAGACTCAGGTTGTGAAATCGGCCTGAGGATGAACTCCTAGCTCGGCAGCATACATAGGAATAGAAACGCAGTGTATTATATTAGAGGTAATAGTGATCGGCGGACGGGCCCCTGAGAGTGGGTCATGAGAAGCCGCCGTGATATATCAGCTTGACGCCGGATAAGTCCCAGACGGTACTTATTATTGTCCGAAGACGCGCTTGTCTATAGTTCAGTCATGCCGAACACTGCGCGCTTTGAATTTTCTGCATTGAATAGGCAATGCAGTAGCCCCCGAGCCACTGGTCGGGTGGCAACACCAGATCAGGGGATCGATGTGCCCCTTTAATATTTAAAAATAATGAGCACGAAGCCCAGTAGCCCCCGAGCCTTAATGTGGGCACAGGTGGCCGAATTAAGGATCGATATCCGGAGTAAAATCACAAATTACGATTCTATGTGCCCAAGTACTTGACATCATTAATGCCCGGATCCGCATTGTACAGAACTTTGTTGACCGACCATCGGCTTCCACCTCCTCGGCCAGTAGCTGAGGAGTGTTTGTCCTACTTTATAAAGCCTTTGTAATGGCAAAGATTTACGGCAAACAAGGCAATCCGGCCATACGGTTTTATAAACAAAGGTACGCGGAGAGATATGCTATATTACTTGTTAAAGTAAGAAACATCTTCCAAAGAAAATAGTCCTGCTATCGGCTCCTTTCTTTGGGTCGTCATGCTTATCATGATTATGAAAACCTCACCTCCGATCAATGTAGGAGGAAAATATTGAGGATTTAGTTCGGGGAAAGTTCCCGAACTCTATGGTATTACTGAACCAAAATTTTCACTTCCGTCGTTGCCGACCAATGTGATACTTTAAGATTGCTAGCTTTTGGCTTCACCCAGTCTGAGGTACTTACTCGGATGACCCAGTAGTAACAATCACAAAGGTGCTCCCTTTACCACCTAGCCGAACAATCCGGAACGTAGGGGTAAGCACAGGAGCCAGGCAACCCAGCTTGGCCAAAATCTTAAGTCAAATTGATGCATATTTATGGCTTTATAACGATGATTGCGGAAGGCAGCCCTCGTATATTAAATACAAACACCGATGATAGGTTTATTTTGACTCCGTTGCGACCGTTTATCAGTTGAAAGTGGCCCATCGTCGGCTTCCACCCCCTTGTAGATGCTACGCAGGGTGTTTCCGCAATAACCAAACAACTCTTAGCCGACGTCTCGGTACCCGAAGGCGGTTGTGTTAGCAGAAATGAGGCAATCAGATATGCGGGCTTTATAACTTTCACTTAGTCATAGGAGCTTAAAGTTGGGAGGCCGGTTACTAGCCCCCGGTTAGTGTTCGGCGACAGCCGAGGTCAAGCCGTAAACACTTCGGCCAATGTTATGAACGGCCCATTATTTAACACAGGGTGACCTCTATCGATCTTATAGTCGTCAGATCGCTGACCAATTTATGCTTATTGTGCCAGTCAGTTTTCGGCTTTGTCCACTGAGGTGCTTAACCATTCGAGCTGGAAGCACAATCGCAATGGTTCTCCCTTTGCGCACCTAGCCGAACAAAGCGGAACATAGGAGGCAAGCACAGGAGCCGGGCAACCCAACTATCGACTGAAGACACAATTCAAAACCGATGCATATATGGCCATATCTGAGAATGTTTTTGCCGAATCTCTAAAGGTGTCCGGCGTTGCACTGCGAGACTTATGCTGGAAACACACAAATAGTTTAAAAGTGCCATAGGCTTGGAAAACCAAAAAAACTTCAGTAAAAACTAAACGTCCGAACTAGATCAAGTGTTCGGTGCCAAATCAAAAATTGGTCTTAAAAAAATGCTTCTGTCATTCTTTAACATGACACATCCTATCTCAAGACTTCAAGCAGGTCAGCCTTTGGCTTCAACCTCCCTATCCCGAAGGCGGAGTGTTTCTCGTTAGGCCAGTTTAGCGAACGAAAACTCGAGCGGCTTGAGAGAGAAATCAGGCTACCCGGCTATTGACCACACACTCGCGTTGAAACAGGAGTGATAGAAAAAGACTTTGCAGCGACTGAGAAGAAAAAATTATTGTAAAATGGCTCATGCAAATTTAAGAGCCCCCAAGTGACTTGGGTAAAAGAATTTTATGTATAATGATTGTATGTACCGAAGTACTTATATCATATCTGTGTTCACCCGAACTTTAAACGCGTCCTAACCGACCATCGGCTTCTCCCTCTTCGATCAAGGCCCGAAAAGTGTTATGTACTCCACCTGTCGAGAATATCGACGGTGTTTCCGATAACCAGGCAATCAGGCCATAAGGATGTAACAGACAAAGCGTGCTCAGGGAACTTATGCTATATTACTGACGAAGTGTAAGAAGCATCTTCGAAGAAAATAGTACCTCCACCGATACCTTTCTTCGGTTGCTCATTGTTACTATGAGACTTGTGCAATAGATTTTTTGTATTCATGAGTTCCGTTGTGTGCCGACCATGATTGAAAACAATAAGAGCGCTAGCTTTCGGCTTCACCCAGTCTGAGGTCCGAGCTCGGATGACCCGATCATGACAATCGCAGAGGTGCTCCCTTTACTCCCTAGCCGAACAATCGGGAACGTAGGGGTAAACACAGGAGCAAGGCAACCCAGCTTGCGGAACACTTAAGTCAATATGGTGCATATTGTGGCGTAATACACGAACAAGGAACGAAGCCATACAAGTATAATCATATGCAAGAGGAAAGGCTTCATAAAGGAAGCCCCCAAGTAAACGGGGTATTTGAATTTGTGTGCACAAACAAAGTTTTGACAAGGAAGCTTTTCACAAACATCTTTTTGCCAAAAAAGAATAATGCTTCGTCGAACCGAACAAAATTTAAAACTGAAAGTTTTTGAGCATGAAAGCGACTTAGCTGGTTAATGTGCTCGGTGTTGATGACGCGGTTCGAGCTTGATGCTGGACAAGGTTCCATCCCCCAAGTGGGTCCCGAGGTGGCAGAGCAAAGAGCTCGGCACTCCGAGGTGGTGACATAGCACGGCCAATGCAGGTCGGCAGAGTGACGCCGAAGTCCTCAGCGTGGGTTAATGAAGTGCTGACGAAGCCCCCCGTCCAGCCGAGGTGACGTGGTATGTCAGTACGCCGAGGTGACAACACTGCCCGACCCGAATCATTTACCTGCGCACAAAAAATAGTGCAAACCGAAGATAATAGGAATAATAATATTTTTTTAAATGTTGCATAATTAATAATTTATGCAAAGTGAGTAATAAAGACATATGGCCTGTGTGCCGAGCACTCGATCAGGTAGAGCTCTCTCAACGATGCCGAAGTCCCCGAGGCAACCGAACACGTCGGTGTGGCAACACGACCAACAAGGTGATCACGCGAACCGATTTACGCCGATTGGGACGACAGCGTCGGCTTGCCGAAGAGACCACATGACGTAGTCGAAGTCCATTACGGAACCACCATGTGACCGTCATTAATGCGGCCACCATTTGATAGACCTGATGGGCGATAAAGCGGCGGCATGCCGGTGCTGGCAAAGGTTGGCTTGCCGAGACAAAGCCCTCGGTCCAGCTAACGTGACGAAGCTGGTCGGCTGGTGACGCCGAAGTCACTGGAGTATGTTGATGAAGAAATAGCCAAGTCCCCGGTCTAGCCAAGGTGACGGAGCAGGTCGGCGAGGAGACGTTGCAGCTGCCATGTCAGCCGAGGTGTTGAAGCAGGTCAGCGTGATGGACATCGGCTTGAAGAAGCAATAGTGCGGCCATGCTGACACAGGTCATGACTTGTGACGCGGTCAATGCCGGCTTGATGAAGTGACCATGCGGCGATGCCGGTGTGCCCGCTCCGTGTAATCCGTGGGGCAGCAATGTTGGTGATGATTTATCCTTCGCAATGCCGAACTCTTGTTCGGCTTGCCGAGATGATGATCGAAGAAATTGAGCTCGGCTCAACAAAGCGGCGACGTGTCTAGCGCAGGTCGGCAGCCATGGAGCAATTTTGCCGGAATGGTCTGACACCAGCGTGATGGTGAAGATTACCTCGGAGGAGGCTTAAAATTTTATGGGTACGTGTTTAAAAACAACGCACAATACCCTAGAAAAAAAATTCCTTCAAAAGGGTTGTCCAATATTCCGTTCATGAAGAAACATGAACTCGGGCCGGATTCGTATTCGCGCAGAAAACGTATCCGAAAATTGGTCCACTCATCGGAAGGTTCCCGGAGCTTGAACCGTCGGATCGATCTAAAATTTGGAGGGGGTGGTAGATATGGGAATGCCGCAGTAGATGAACGGTTGGATCTTCCAAAGGACCTCCGAGCTGGGCTCTGGAGACCACGCCCTAAACTCGTCCAGATTCCCGTCCAGATTTGACAGGGCTCCAGTATATCGTAGATTGCCAGAGATTCCTCCATCGGAACTCGACGAAATTTGGCATGGTTGTTGTACACTTAATTCCGCACAATTCCACCGAAGGAATTGTCAAAGCGATGCTCGAGGAGGTGGTGGCAGAGGATACAAGTTTGCTGTTCGAAAAAATAGCACGGTCGCCCGAGGGCAATGTTGACGTTGAGCCCCCGAGCTCCATGGATGATTCTTCCATGATCATGATAGAGATCGGAGTTGATGTTGACGAAGGCCCTCGTCCAAACATGATGATTGGAGGTAGGGCACAGTCCTTGGTTAAGTCAAGGTGACCAGTCGAGCCGGCGACAAAAGATGCCGATATCGACCATAAAGCTCGGCTCCCATCCGTAGATCGCGCCGGAGACGATCCGAATTCCCATCGCCCCGTGACGACCGCCAGCAGGCTCTCAATGAAAGCACCAATGTCGGTTCAATATTCGGCGTATCTCGTAGTAGGGGTCCTAAGCTAGGCGTCTGGGAGCGATGGTAACATGGACACGGGGTTTTACCCAGCTTCGGGCTCTCTTGATGAGATAATACCCTACATGCTGCTTTTGATTGTATTCATATGGGTGTAGTACAGAGTACATGTATCTACGACGAGATTGTAGTAATGAATATGAGATTGGTCATTGACTAGCCTGGCCTCGGTTTATATATGCACCGTAGGCCTAGGGTTTAGAGGAGTCCTTGTCTTGGGCGCCAAGTCTTGTGGAATCCTCCTTGTATGCGGCATGGGCTGTCCGAACTGGCCCATGAGTAAACGGCCATGGGGGTCCTCAGCCCAATCCAACTAATCGGGAGACGACGTGGTGAGTACCCCCTAGTCCAGGACACCGTCACCCAACGTTTCTCTTCGGTGAGTGTTTTGCAAGTACTATAGCTGGCATAGTAGCTAGCCTACTAACACCAAGAATCATCAAACAAGCCCTGCTGGTATGATAAACAATTCGAACTTACATCTAAGCATGCGATATATTACATCAAAAGCTGGTGAGGATACATCTATTTCCATAACTCGGAGAGGGTTCGCATGATTCACTATCAAACAAAAGTAGCAAGTACCGGCCACACAAGACAATGCACTAGCCCTAAGATGGTTTGATAACACGCATCATTCTAGTAATTAAACACATGGCAATGCAAACTACCTTGAAGGATTAGCGCGACCAACTTTTTCTTGTCATCGATCTCTCGGGCAATGACCATAGCACGAACAGCGGCATGGGAATCAATCTCTGGGGCGATGTCACATGACTGACCGCGACATCGGAATCGATCTCTGGGGCGCTGTCCACAGGATGGACAGCGGCATCGGAATCGATCTCCGGGGCGATGTCAAGAGGACGGACCGTGGCATCGAAAACGACCTCTGGGGCGTTGTCCACAGGACTGGCCGCGACATCGGAATCATCAAGGATGTCCACCGGCACCTACACAACCCTAACATATTAGCAAGCACATTGCAAATAATCAAAAACCACAACTATGGTAAGCCATTATTTTTTACCTTGTGCAGCTCACCGGGGGATCCCATCCCTCCGGGGGCCATCTCCTCGTCCTCGATGGGGGCCATCACCTTGCCAGGGGAATACTACTTCTGAACGGCGACTATCTCCTCAAACTCGGCCTTGAGCCTCGCATAGGTGACCATTAGAGTTTCTGGGGTAGGCACGGTGGGGCCCTTACTGTTCTTCCAACTTTCTTTGAGGAGTTCATCCGCCAATGTCATCAACTCTTTGGCCAGTGCTTGTTTCTTGGAGTTCTTCGTCTCCATGGGTTGGCCTGCCAACATGGTCAACTCGTTGGTTGGTGCTCGCTTCCTGGAGATCGCTGTCTCCAATGGGTTTTCCGCCAACAACTCTTTGGCCAGTGCTCCAGGATCCATCAATGAACTGACAAACAAAAAGCAATCGAAAGGAAACCACAATCGCAATGAAAACGGGAAAAGAATAGGCTGTGAGAATCGGCCGGTGCTTCGCAAAAAGAAGATTCTTGGAATGAAAATATAGCAACATCACTGATTCGCCCACCTTTCCTTCGTCGGTACAGAAGAAAAATGGCAGAAGTGAGTAGCCTGGAGTGAGGTTTTCTTCAAGAACGGGGAGAAAGGGCTTCAACGAGCGTTCCAGTGAAATGATGGTTGCTTCGTCCAGTCCAACTTCGAGGCCACTTTACCACTGCTGGTAAAGGTGGGTTTTGTGATATGACGGGTCATGACGGCCACACCGGGGTGACCGGTGAGTCTCGACTGTAGCACCTCGCTATGATTTGGTGGATGGCACGCGGGCCTGGATGCTTTGATGTCCCACATATAGATAGAGCGGCTAGTCATATAGGAGTGCTAAATGTATTGTGAACCGCGACCAAGGCGGAGAGGAAAACGAGAGAACTACGTAATTAATGCATGAGTTTAACTGCTGCATGTCCACCGCGTGCGGGAGGGAGAGCGTGTAGCGAACGAAAGCTTCTCCTAGTCCTGCCAGCCACCACGCTCATGGGCGAGGGAGGGACACAGCTTCATTGACTTACTGCTCCTGCCTTTGCGTCTATGACAGGTGGGCCCAACAGGTGGGTGGCCCACCTGTCATGCGGCCAAAGGCAGGTGCGATTAAGGCGAGAGGGCGTTGTAGTAATCAAACTTCTCGGTCTTGTATGAGTTGACACGACACATCAAAGCACTACACTCGATATATTTCAATAATTTGCGTTTACCGATGCATTAGTTACTCCCTCCGTTCCTAAATATAAGTCTTTTTAGACATTTCAAATGGACTACAACATATAGATGTGTGTAGACATATTTTAGAGTGTAGATTCACTCATTTTGCTTCGTATGTAGTCACTTGTTGCAATCTCTAAAAAGACTTATATTTGGAAACGGAGGGAGTACAACGCTGCATGCATGTCGTGACTTTCCTTTTGATACTTGCATGTGTTGATTTGATGCACCTTGCCAAATTTTGACTATAAATTTAACTAACCAAATGTTCATGTATGTCACAAAAATTACGGGGCTGTTTGGATTGTGACTATGTTTGTCTTATGTTGCCACATTATTTGATGCATGTGTTGATTTGACGCACCTTGCCAAATTTTGACTATAAAAAAATTCTTGTCTTAGGTGTGGCTAGAACCGAACACCCACCTAACTTGGTCAAATTTTCCTAAGGTGAGGTGTGGCAAAGTGTGGCTGGAAACCAAACAGCCCCTACATCATTTAAAACTATGTTCAAATACGAATCAAATGATATAATTTTTGTTAACATGCACTAACATTTTGTCAGTTAAATCTTTGGTCAAAATTTAGCACCAATTACAAAGGGGCCCAATAAATATTGTACTCTCACATTTTGTTTTGAGGATACTCCCACATACTCAATCCGTTCCCAAATATAAGTCTTTTTAGAGATTCTAACAAGTGACTACATACGAAGCAAAATGAACGAATCCATACTTTAAAATATGTCTACATACATCCGTATGTTGTAGTCCATTTGAAATGTCTAAAAAGACTTATATTTAGGAATGGAGGGAGTAGAAAATATAAATAATAATGCATGTTGGGGCAGCCCACGTTTCCGATAATTTTAGCCGTGGGCTTGTTCACAATTTTTACGAGGGGGTGGTTGTTCATTTAATGGAGGGTCTTGTACCAGACTTGAACGATACAAAGCGCGACCTGGCACACCGTAACACCACTTGGAATAAGCGGGTAGCTATCTCAAAAAACAATCAACAACTAAAAAAAAGGGCGACCTGGCACGTACACAATTTTATATGATTGTTTTGATGGAGTGAAAAAGGAAAATTACCCCACTACGTATATATAGGCCAGAGCCTCCGCACTTGCTTGCTAGGGTTGCTCTATTCACACACTCTCATCCTCTCTAGATCTAAACAAGATAGCGGTGGTAACACTGTCTTTCTCCCTTCAAAAAACACTGTCTTTCTATCCTCACCGCTGGTTACAGATCCGGACGTATCCCCCTCCGCCGGTGAAGGGGAGGAGGGGCAGCGTTTAGGCCGTCGTCGACAGCGAGGGAGGAGACCCACTTCCGGTCGCACCGTTATCTCTGGACGAGCGCCGGCGTGGGAGGTCCTCCGATCCCTTCGTCGTTGCCCTAGTGTGGGCGGATCCGGCCTCCCACCGCCCACCTATCCACATCCCGACGACCTTCAGGTATATCTTCCTTCGAAACCGCCGTAGCTCTACTTCCCCGGCTCACTACGTCGCTGCATGTGCATCATTTTCTGCCTCTCAGCCCCTCTCGATCGGATGGTCCAACGTCACCTATTTTTTTCTTCTATTGTTAGAGGTAAAGCTACTTCATAGAGTCGAATCTTGTACTTGGTTCAAACAAGAAATAAAGTGGGGGTGGGGGAATTTAGTATGTGCATCGGACTTGGTACAAACAGGAAGGATAGGGGGTGAAAGTAGTACAGATTGGTCATCCAACCGGTCTCTTGGTCGAAAAGGGAAATATAGGGGAAACGCTGTACACAGTGGTATGACCAGGACTAGATTTGCTATCCACACATAAGATGGCTGCATGCATCATTATGATGCAGAGGCCGGGGGCACGCCTCCATTTCCAAAAAAACATAGGAGTAGGTGGCTAGAGTGAACAAAAATGGGACCAACCCAGATATGTTTCTTGGATGTTTGTTTCTCGGGGCAACAAACTCTAAATCACCACTTTATGCCCCGGTTTAGGTACATGGTGCTGGACTGCTGGTGCACCCACTGTCCCATGCCCTTATACCAAATATTTAGCTGTTATTAATCTAATGCCCCTGGTAAAATGAAGCCATGCCACTGTTATAAGCCATGACAAGTTTAGCCAAATGTTTTTGCCTGTAATTGTTTGAGACTCTGACTGTTTCCTCTGTAGCTATTTGTGCAAACAGGGATATCCACTTTACCTGGTTGCTGTTGTGACCTTTTGGTGCACTGCACAAAACACTTCTTAAAAGAAGTGACTTTTGTGCTGTTTAACTGGAATGTCAGAATGGAACAGTTCGTTCATTTCGGTGGAACTACACAAAGGGAGATCTGTGTTCCAATCCTCATCATCCATATTGGCACCATAACCTTCCTTTAGGTAAGAATGATATTTAATGCATGTGTTCATCTCTATTTTGCGACTGCCATGAGAAAATAATGCTATTGTTTACTAGTACACTTGTACTCCCTCATTGACAAAACCAATTCTGAAATAGAAGGCCAATCATGTACTTGGTTTCACCAACTGGTGAGGAGAAAGAGAAACAGAGCATGCAGAGGAAGAAGAAGAATAAACAGTGCCAAGGTGATATTGCTGAAGCCGAGGCCTCAGTCGAGGCCATTCAAGGGCTCCGGCAATGTCTACCTTACATGTGAGACGATCCTCCAGGGAGCCCTTCCACTTCTGCGTATTGTCCATGATGAATTTGATGCTACTGTTAGAGTAATATGCTAATGTCTTTCTATCCTTTATCACTAAGCTAATGAAGGTTTCACCTTGTTCCTACTTGTGCAAACAGGGATCATGTTGTTCCAATCATACATTTTAGTGGAACTACACAAGACAATACAATGAACTGTATCCCAGCCAGTGCTTTAACTCTGCTGGAAGTTCTTGATAATCTTTCGATATAATCTCAGCACTGGTTAACAAGAGTGATTTCAACATACATTTGAAGTGCACAAAAATATATACTATTGAGTGATTCCAGTGAGTGCTTTGTCATCTCTTCTGGAACTACATGAATAAGCTTTTTTGCTCAGGTTGGTATCGGCCTATGGCCTTCATCCATATTAGTTTGCTATCATCTCTATTTGTATCATGCTACTATCATGAGAAACTCCTTTATCTTTGCACGTTAAAGTTTTGCAACCTATGATACATGGCAATGCTTTGAGTGTTGAGCTAATTGGCACTGATTAAATAAACAAATACCTCTCTTTAAGCAAGACTACTATGTTGCTAACTTTACCCATTAAGATAATGAGGGTGCTTCTATTTGTTAGTGTATGTTTCATCAACTAGTCCCACTATTACAGTAATCTCACTCTCTCAATATATGTGCCAACAGGGATGCTCGATTTTGGTGGAACTGCACAAAAACTTTGCGTGCTTCATTGCCTCGACAGCTTCCTTCCTTTCCTGTCAGTCACTAATCTTGGCTTGCATTCTTCCTTTGCTCTCAGTCGCTTGGCTTATCTCGGCTTCCAGTCAAAGGAAATAGTAATTGATATGCTACCTCACACATGTTGGTACTGGTCTTTATCCTGATTATTGTGCTTGTCATATGTATTGGTAATTTGGTATTGTTCTACTATTTGCCGATTTTATAAAGGAGTAACTTGGAGCCTGAACTCGCAGGCAAATCATTACATTGGGTGATTTCAGTAGAACTACACAAAAAGATCAGATGGACAGGTACTTATGCTGCTGCTATGTACTCCAAAGTTCACTCAGACAAGCATCGATGTTGACAAGAAGAAGTGCCTATATTCATTCGAGTATCAACCGGCGTCAACCAGTTGTCAAACTCCAAGTATTAGGAGAGTGAACGCCAAAAATATTGCTTCGCGCATAGCCCAGAAAAACGCAGTCCAGTCTTTGGTCCCAACTTGTGCCTTTTGGTTATCGGCACATATGGTAGCGAACTGTATGGCATGGAGTCTAAAGATTCCAGACAAGTTGGTTGACGCGTATATTCATCTGGCACTTAATCAGTCTGCACGCCAGGGATGCTCCATTTTAGTTGAACTGCACAAAAAATTTGGGTGGTTCATTTTCTCAACCGCCTCCTTTCTTGTTTGCATTGTAGAATTTTGGTGAGCTACAGGACCAAGATGAGCCAGTAAACTAGTTGGATGAAAATAGTGGCCAAGTTGCTCAAACCTCCCTCGGCATGAGGCCACTATTTGAGGATAAACCTACAAGCAAAGTTCAGATTGTCTGTGCTGCCTCTTATGTACTCAAAAGTTTACTCGTATAAGCATTAATTTTAGCAAGATGTACCTCCAACTGAACACCATTTATCAGTCTGTACCCTAGGTAATTAAAGTTCGTCCATGGATGATATTTGCTGTGATCTCAATCATTTGGATGCATAAACATACTGAACATGTGTATATCTGAATCTTTTTGTGAATTATCTATGAATATTGTCGTGTGATCTATCAATCATTTGGATTCATAGACATGCTGAACTTGTGTATATATGAATCTTTTGAGTTGTTGATTGTGAATGTTGGCTACGAATATGAACGTGTCCTGTGAACCTGAGTTTGATACGAATGTTTACCTTTTCTGTTGTACTTGTGTGTGAACTTGTTAGTATGCCTAATGTGGGATTTGTGACGTGTGGGTGTTAACGACATACCTTCTTTCCGAGACGAATTGCACCTGCTTTGTTAGGGCAGCAATGGCGCATCAGCTCGTTTTAATCTTTTTGCTCTGTCTTCCCCCTCCCCCGCTCAACCCCTGCTGTAATGTTTTCGGCCTCAAAACAAACATAGTACTGCGTTGTTTTTGGGGGTTGATGAAAAATCGAGTGGTGGTTTCTGTAGGTTGGCCCGCCCATCAAATGGGCTGCTGGTCCACCACGGACTCGGAGGCTAAAAATACAAATTGTATGGTGTAGAGGAAAGTAAAAAAACGCCATCCAGAGCCATCCACTGAAGAAAAAAATCGCTCCTGATGTGCTTCTTCAGTCACGCCGCCGGCCCCCTCTTTAATCCAGTTCGCTCGGGGATCTAGCTGGTATCATTTTTTTCCAGAGGGCGAACAAGTATCAGCTAGGCCTAGGTTTTGTTTTTTAACATGCGTAGCCCACGACATACGGAGACAATGGTTTCAACTTATTTTTTGAGGTCCATACCAGCCTATGGGCTTTTTCTTAAAGATCGGCAGCCCAATATATTTTTCTTAGTAAAACACAAAGCTCTGTTCTATTTATCTATATATAAGAATAATAATGCTGTCTCCAATTTATGTTTTCCCTTCTGACCACATTATATATATTTATATTATTACTATTATCGTATATTTTATAGAGACTTATATATACATTATAAAAACATCCCACGTGTTATTAACTTATAAAAGTAAATGTTTAACATAAGTTGGCAAGGAAAATCCTGATTGTTTTGACTCACAGGCAAGGAAAATCCTGGTGATTGCGTACAAAAGCTTGCGAAGATTTTAAGGACCAATGTAATAATAACGCGCTCATTTTTATTTTGAGCAATAACTCGCTAATTTGTTAATTTTATATATAAAAAATGTGTCGCTCTGGTTTATTTTTTGATATTAATTGCTCCTTCTAACCTAACATTATATATAGAACGAGCCCAGCTAATTCGTGTATTTCAAGAAAGTGCAAATGGGCTGTGATTTCTTAGAAAATATAAATGGGCCGCATTGACGTGAAATTATTTGTTCACCCAGCCCAGCAAATGGACAAAACATGGGTTAAATATTCCACATTTTTGCAGGCTGACATGTGGGCCAATAGGTTGAAGCCTACGCAGGGCGTTGTCAACTTGGTCAACAAATGATTATGACATCCACAGCCATTGGATTTATATCCAACGGCTGTCATGCACCTTCAATCTCTCGTCTTCTTCCTCCAGCATCGCCAGGACCGCCTGGTCCGGCCTCCGGCAGCTAGCGGCTCTACTTAGCATGCATCGCTGCGAAGCGCTACCCCACCGCCGGCCAGGCTATCCCTCCACCCCTCCACACCTCCTATTATTCTCCACCGACTGCAGCCCCACGCTGCACCAGAACCAGTTATAACCCTTCTCCTCGTCTCAATCTGTGACTCCACTGTCGCGTCTTCCCATCTCCGGGTCGTTCCCGTCCGGGGCCTCGCCGTCGTCCACCGCCTCACTGCGCTAGGTGCGGCATGGTCAACAAACGAGAGTCATCGGAAGAGGACTGTACGTGGAGAGCCTGACGGCTGGAACCCACGAGGTCCATGGTCGCACGCAAGGAAAGTTCCTCCTTATTAAGCTAAAAAAATGTTTCCTCCCCCTGACAGCTGGGACCCACCGGCTGTATCTTCTCACAGAATGAAGTGCCTCCTTGTTATGCGAAAAAAATTATTCCTCCCATTGACAACTGGGACCCGTCAGATTTGGTGGCTGACTTGTGGGCCTACTAAGCGGACGTGTACGCAGGGCTTTGTCAACTTAATCAACAAATGATTCTAGCAGCTGGACTGTTGGATGTTAATCCAACAACCGTGCTCCTTCTTCAACCTCTGTTCTTGCTCCTGTCTCCCGTGGGCGGCACCGCGGCAGTGCTGCCGCGCACCCGAACCAGTCAAGTTTCCCACTCATCTCCATCTGCGACTCCACTACCGCGTCTTCCCCATCTTCGGGCCGTTCCAGTCCGGGGCCTCGCCATCGTCCACCGGCCTTGGTGCGCTCGGCACAGTGTGGTCAACGTGGTCAACAACCGAGAGTCATCGAAAGATGACTGTACGTGAGAGGCTGACAGTGGGGATGCACCACGCCCATGGACGCATGCATGCAACCACATCCTTTTTACCCTGAAAAATAATGTTTTCTCCCCCTGACTGCTGGGACCCACCAGCTACATCTTCGCACGCAAGGAAGTGCGTGCATATTACGGGCAAATAAATGATTCGCCCCCTGACTACTGGGACCCACCAGCTACATCTTCGCACGCAAGGAAGTGCCTGACAGTCGAGACCCACCCGGTCGAAGCGTACGTAGCGTTGTCATTCTGGTCGTGAACGTGTACGTACATACTGGTCGATCGGTCTGTCTGCAGGCTGCAGCGATGAACCGTGGCCGTGTAAGCAAGGGCACGTGTGGTAGTAGAGGCGCACACGTAGCATGTACACGTACGTACAACGGCCAGGGTGCAAGAAAGTAAATACGGCCACATACGTACATACGGGCGGGGTCTCGAACGCCTACTCGCGCATATGTATGGCCAGGGCTCGTGTACATGGCTGTGGCCGGGTCGGAACGGAGAAACTGCGTCGTCGTCGTGTTCATGGGGAGGCAACGGAATGCGTCGTATTCATCGGGAGGCAACGGAACGCGTGCTGTTCATCGGGAGCCAACCGGCTTGGATGGAACAGACAATGGAAACGAGGCCTAGCGTACCGCAGAACGGAGGAAACGGCCTTGTGTTCGACCGGCCACGGTGGAAACAGGATCCTGTTCATCGGGACGGGTCTGGCGTACCGCAAAACGGAGGAAACGGACCTCCTACGGTCGAAACAGGGTCCTGTTGATCGGGAGGGGTGTGGCGTACCGCAAAACGGAGGAAACGGACTTGTGTTGGAGCGCTACGGTCGAAACGGGGGTCTTGTTCATCGGGAGGGGTGTGGTGTACCGCAAAACGGGACTCCACGGGATACTGTTCATCTCCACCGTTGACCTCCTCCAGCCTCCAGGGGCTCCTGTTCATCCACCGTCGACCTCCTCCAGCCTCCACCTGCGACTGTTCATCCACGGGCTTCTGTTCATCCAGCCTCCACCGCGCGCTCCTCCACCGGCTACTGCTCAACCAACCCTCTCCACGGGGGTCCTGTTCAACCACCCCTCCACGGGCTAATGTTCATCCAGCCCTCCACCGGCTACTGTTCAACCAGCCCTCCATCGGCTACTATTCAACTAGGCCTCCACGGTGTCCTGTTCATCCAGCCCTCCACGGGGTCATGTTCATCCACTGGCTCGATCGATCGAGGTACTGTTCATCCAGCGACAACAACCTCTACTACCACGGGGTCCTGTTCATCCAACCCCCACCGGGAACTGTTCATCCAAACCGTCCAACAATGCTCACAGTTCATCAAGGGAAGGAGGCAGCAGTGTTCGATCAGCTTCAGTTAGCAGCAGTAGCGAAGGAATCGCTCGATCGGGTTCAGTTAACAGCAAGGGATCAATCGATCGCTCGGGTTCAGTAACGCGTAGCCTGCAGTGCAATCGCTCGGGTTCAGTTAGAGCCCAACGCCTCCCTGGTTTCCATTAGAGCCCAACGCCTCGCACACACGCGCGTACGTACGAGAGAAACGCGCATCGCTCGGCCCCCGACCAGCCACCATAACTGGGAACTCCCCGATATTTTCCTCGCCCTCGCTTCTACCACGGTTTTTTTCGTCATGGACGGCCCAAAGAATGTCATGCAGCTGCGTCTCCGGCCCGCCCAGGATGAAAAGCCCATTTTCTGTCATGATTTTTTGTCATAGAAGTAGGAGCCCACCACATCTATGATGATACCGTGTTTTGTGACAATTATCGTCATAGAAGTGTCATAAGTATGACAAAAAAAAAATTCATTCGGCCCTAAATGTCACGGATGTGTCTTTTTTTGTAGTGGTGACAAGCATAATCACGTCCGGGCCAAAAACCGCAGACGAACTCCATCCGAGCTACGTCGCGACTTGGCCCGATATAGAGGTGCCGCACACCCCTCTGCTTCACTGATGAAGTAATGGATCACAAATTCCCAGAAGGGTTCAAACCCGTGAATATCGAATCGTATGATGGAACAACAGATCCCGCGGTATGGATCGATGATTTTCTTCTCCATATGCATATGCCCGCGGTGATGATCTTCACGCCATCAAATACCTCCCGCTAAAACTCAAGGGACCAGCTCGGCACTGGTTGAACAGCCTGCCTGAAAACTCTATCGGCAGCTGGGAGGACTTGGAGGATGCCTTTCACGACAACTTCCAAGGTACATATGTCCGGCCTCTGGACGCCGATGACCTCAGTCACATCGTCCAGCAGCCCGGAGAGTCAGCCAGGAAGCTCTGGACTAGGTTCTTAATTAAAAAGAACTAAATCGTCGACTGTCCGGACGCCGAAGCCCTAGTGGCCTTTAAACATAGCGTCCGAGATGAGTGGCTAGCCCGTCACCTCGGCCAGGAAAAACCAAAAAATATGATAGCTCTTACCGCACTGATGACCCACTTCTGCGCGGGAGAAGATAGCTGGCTGGCTCGACAAAACAATAGCACCAGCGATCCTCGCACCTCTGAGATCAGGGAAGGCAATGGCAAGCCTCGACGCGATAAAAACAAGCGCTGAAATAATAATGTAGGAACCCAAGACATGGCGGTCAACGCCGGATTCAGTGGTTCCAAATCCGGACAACGAAAGAAGCCATTCAAGGCAAACAAAGATGGTCCATCCAATCTAGACAAGATACTAGATCGGCCCTGCCAGATCCATGGCACCCCCGATAAACCAGCCACTCATACCAACAGAAGCTGTTGGGTCTTCAAACAAGCCGGCAAGCTCAATGCGGAACACAAGGGGAAGGGGCCACCCAGTGACAGCGATGACGAAGAGACTCGCCAACCGAACACCGGGGGACAGAAGCAATTTCCCCCCGAAGTAAAAACAGTAAACATGATATATGTGTCGCACATCCCTAAAAGGGAGCGCAAGCGCGCACTACGGGACGTCTACGCTATAGAGCCGGTCGCCCCAAAATTTGACCCATGGGCGGCCTGCCCGATCACTTTTGATCGCAAGGACCACCCAACCAGTATCCGTCACGGAGGTTCGGTAGCTCTGGTCCTCGACCCAATTATCGATGGGTTCCATCTCACGAGAGTCCTTAGGGACGGCGGCAGTAGCCTCAATCTACTCTACCAAGACACTGTCTGCAAGATGGGCATTGATCCTTCGAGAATCAAGCCCACCACAACTACCTTCAAGGGAGTAATGCCCGGAGAAGAAGCCCACTGCACGGGCTCAATCACATTGGAAGTCGTCTTCAGTTCGCCGAACAACTTCCGAAGCGAAGACTTGATCTTCGATATCGTCCCCTTCCGCAGTAGCTATCACGCACTGCTCGGACAAACTGCATTCGTTCGATTCAATGCGGTGCCACACTATGCGTATCTTAAGCTTAAGATGCCCAGTCCATGTGGCGTCATCATGATAAACGGAAGTACGGAACGCTCCCCCCATACAGAGGAGCATACTGCGGCTATTGCAGCCGAAGTACAAAGCGGCCTCATTAAGCCGCGTATCCCATCGACCATTAAGCCGCCGGCCTCTGCTACACAGGACCGATCAATTTTAGAGCTGGCTTAGCAGTTTGGCCTCTGTCGTCCGCCTCATATACCCGCGAAGTTTGTATCGTGCAGGCATAATTATGCACTTAAAATACCTTGGTCATCGGCAGAGGCACAATACGGACAGGCCTACAATGCGGTCCGCACTCTTATAGCATTCTTCCTTTTTCTAACTATTTTTTACCTTTTACTACAGGTGAAGCCAAGCCTGTTTATCCTACGAACTTACAAGGACTCTTTCTGAGTTCGGCTTCGTATAAATAACCAAAGGCCATTCCTGTTAAGGAATCTTTTCGCCGAGGCAAAGGCAGCGCAGACGTGCGACAGGAGGTCCAAATGATTTTTTGTAGACCGAACACTTTATTTCAAACCTGTAAAGTGCCATTTTTTCCTCATCCTCCGACCCCTGGCATGTCAAATGGCCTGGGCCATGGTGTTATAATCTGTAAATTGCGTTTGACGTATCAATCAGATTCCAATGAACATAATCCATATTCAGTTGTTTCACACACGCACCTCGACACAAATTGCCAGGGGCTCGATACGGTAACATATGAGTTGCCAAAAATCCCGATAGCTTTATAGCACACTTTGGCGTCACGAGTTTGGCCTTATATGCATCATCTCTGAATCATGTCTTTGGTCAATAGTTGGGTTGCCCGGCTCCTGTGCTTACTACCTTACGTTCCGCTCTATCGGCTAGGGTAGTAAAGGGAGAACTACTGCGATTGTGTTTCCGGTTCACCTGGTCAAACACCTCAGTAGAGAAAGCCGAAAACTGTCTGTCATGATGCGGCGAGAGCTGGTCAACCACTCGATGACTTATCAGAATCTTTCACGATTTCTTCCGTATTACACGAAGGACCGTTCTTCTGGTCACCTATGTAACGCACCGTATTCGGATAAACGCGTACATACAAGGGGCTATATCGTAGACCCACCGTCAAACTCCTATGGCTAAGTGAAGGTGTTAAAGCCCTATAGTCCGATTGCCTAGTTCGCCGCACTGGCACCTCCTTCACGGACCAAGACGTTGGGTCAAGTGTAGTCATTTGCTATTCCGAACACCCCCGCATTATATGCGAGGGGGCTGAAGCCGACGACTGGCAAACTTTCAGATTACATAAAACGGCCACACAGGAGGAAATACCTTTCAGGAAAAAGTCATAAATATAACACAGCCTTAAATATAGTATAATATTGTTATCACAATTCTGATACATTCACTCGAACATCATATCCTTCGAGCACTGACCCTCTATCAAGCGGGCGCCTTCTAGGACATCCTCAAAATAATGCTCCGGCGTGTGATGTTCCTTGCCCCTGGAGGGACTCTTCGCTGCAATATCGGTGGCCTTCATCTTTGCCCAGTATGTCTTGACGCGGGCAAAGGCCATCCGTGCACCTTCAATACACGTCGACCGCTTAACGGCGTCGATACGCGGCACCGCATCAGCAAGTCGCTGCACCAAACCGAAATAACTATTCGGAATTGGTTCAGTCGGACACAGTCGGACCACGACGTCCTTCATGGCAGCTCCGGATATCTTGTGGAGCTCGTCCCACTCGGCCATCTGTTTGTTCAGCAACAGCGGACGCTTTGGCGTGCTGAATTGTGACCAGAAAAGCTTCTCCGTTGCACGTCCTTCTTGCCCTTGGAAAAACTGCGCCGCATCGGAGACACTCTTCGACAGGTCCAAGAATGCGTCTGGAGAACTCCACATTTGATTAAGCGGGGCATACTTCGGATTGCCGAATTTAGTCTGTAAAAGAAAGGGCTTACCAGCTGGTATCTCCCCAGCTTGCCGGATCTCCTCCCGAGCTGCTCTTGACTCGGATCGTGCCTCTCGCGCCTCTTGTAAGGCCTTGTCAAGATCGGCCATCTTGGCTTTGCTATCCTTCTCGAGCGATTTGCATCGGCCAGTGGCATCCCTTAGCTCTCGCGCCATGGTAGATATTCTCTCCTTGCACTGGCGCCGAGCAGCCTGTTTGGCCTTTAACTCAGCAGCTGCCTTCTTGGCAGCCGCATTACTCACTCTGGCTTGCTCCTTGGCCCGGGCAAGTTCAGCCCGAAGGGTCTCAACCGCGGCAGCACTATCTGCAGTTATGCATGTCTCAGTATATAATTCTCGGCTTCGTGCTCACATTATTATACATGCATAAGCTGACGGCCCCAAAACATACCTTGTGCCTCGTCGAGCCGCCTGTTAATAAGAGTAATGTCCTCATCCGCTGATTCAAGTTTCTGCTTTAAATCTGCAACTTCCGCGGCGTGGGCAGTCGCCATTGACATAATAGTCAGTTTTCAAATTAATCATGTCATTTCCTGAGCATATCTTTCTGATCCTCTGATCGCCTCCTTGTGGAAGCCGACCAGAGTCTCAGGGGCTACTATCTATACACAGGTGCATTTTGCATGTAGAGAGCAATTGAAGATATTACATTGCATACCTCGAAGCCTCTTAGCAGGCCCGTGAAGGCTTCATTCAGTCTGCTTCTCGCGGATAGAATCATCTCAACTACCGTACCCATCAAGGTACGATGTTCCTCTGAGACGGACACATTTTGCAACATGTCCATCAATGCATCCGGCGCCTCCGGATTCCTGAAAGCGGCTGCGGGAGTACGAACTCCCTTCAAAGGGATATGTTTACTCGACCCTAGAGTCGTCTTCGGCTGTAAACCGGATAGTCCGGGGCCTTTATTGTTGGTCCCCGTAGGGTCTGCACACCCCGGACCCTGGACGACCGAAGTATCACCTTCGGGCGTTGTCTTCAATGTCCCCCGCACCACTTGTTGATCGGGAGAGATCCTCCGAGATGAAACCTCGAAGTCATCCACCCTATTTGGCGAGGAGGCCTGTGGAGGTGACTCGCTTTCCATCATCTCCGGAAGCAGATCCCCCGAGGAGGAGGATTGTTGAGGAAGACTGCGGGCCGAACTGCAAACATATATTTTAGATGTTACCCTCGTAACCTGAAAGGAACGGGATATGTTTAGAACACCCTTGTTCACTTACGATTTGGCCAAAGGCTTGTCCTTACGGAGGAACTGCGCGACAACGTCGTCCTCCGAACCCGAACCGCCTGACAGGGATATCTTCCCTCGCTTGGTAGCCTCCACCTCCAGATCTTCGGAGGCGGTCCTTTTCTTCCCATGGGGAGAAGGGATATTATCTTCTCCTTCCCCTTCGTCTTCAGAAGAGGGGGTTCCAGTCTCCCCGGACATAGCATCCGATGTACCTTTAGGGTGAAGGCCACCTTCGGTCTTTTTCCTCTCCTCCTTGTCCTCCTTCGCCGACACTTGATACGGCGCCGGGGCCAGCATCCTTGTCAACACAGGATCAGCTGAGTCTTCGGGAAGCGGGGCCGAACACCTAATTCGTTCCGCCTTCTTTATCCATCCCTGGTCGAAGACAGGTTTCTCAGTATATTGATACGGGATAACCAGCTAAGCTGTGTTCAGGAGTCGAGTGCTTACCGAGGTATCCAGATGGTTGCAGCGAGGCTGACGTCCTTGGTTGTATCCGTCCACTGCTTTCGGGTCCCAAAGAATAACTTCCACATCCCTCTGTGCGTTGTGCCGAAGAAGTGCTGAAGGGTCTGTGGTCCTTCTGGATTAAACTCCCACATGCGGAGAGGCCTTCGCTGGCACGGCAGGATCCGGCGGACTAGCATTACCTGGATACGTTGATGATGCCGGTGTCCTTTTCAAGGAGGCTCTGGATACGATTTTGTAGCATCTGCACTTCATTAGTTGATCCCTAGTCCATCCCCCTATTAATCCATGATGCGAGTCATAATGGAGGACCAGATCGGAACACGGGTGTGGCTGCCCACTTGGTACCGCGGGGTTCAGTGATGTAAAACCACTCCTGCTGCCATAGGTTGGAAGTTTCAATGAAGGAGCCCTTTGGCCAAAGAGTATTGGCGAGCTTGCTCACCATAGCACCGCCACACTCCGCTTGCTCCCCGCTTCGGCTTCACATTAAAGGTCTTGAGCCATAAACCGAAGTGTGGCAGAATGCGGAGAAAGGCCTCACACATGACAATGAACGCCGAGATGTGAAGAAAGGAGTCCGGAGCCAGATCGTGAAAATCTAGCCCGTAATAGAACATGAGGCCACGAACGAAGGGGTGGAGAGCAAACCCTAGCCCCCGGAGGAAGTGGGAGATGAATACGACCCTCTCACCGGATCTGGGTGTAGGAATAACCTGTCCCCTAGCAGGGAGCCTGTGGAGGATTTCCGCGGTCAGGTACCTTGCCGCCCGGAGCTTCGTGATATCCTCCTCTATGACAGAGGAGGCCACCCACCGGCCTTGAAGGCTGGGTCCGGACATGACTGGGAAGCTTGGAGCGATTAAGTTAAAACCTGGGTGTTGGAGCTCGAGGTTGGAAAAGTTGAGGAAGAGGTGGGCGTAGAGGAAAGATACGGGTCTGTGCCCCTTTATAAAGGCGATGAATATCGAACGCCTCCTCATGGGCCTTAAAACTTGCCTATTCCCAAGGAATCATGCCAACGGAGCGGTTGGATTACCCACGCCCGTATTGATGAAAATCCCGCAATAAGGGGACACGATCTCTACTTTGACAAGACGTGCCAATAAAACCGCATCTAGAAACGTGGAGCGGGAGGCTAAAAAACGGTTCGAAATAATGACCGGGCAGTGACGTGATGTCAGGCTACAAAAGTTGTCAGCAGATTGGACTCGTGAAATATTATGCTCTCTACGGTTGTGTGTAGTATTTGTTTTGCAGAGCCTGACACATTTTCTATGCTCGAAGGCTGTTTTGGAGTATTCGGAGGAGGAACCCTCCTTGCAACGCTGAAGATAATCAGTGCGCCGGACGCATCATCATTGAAGCCTGGTTCAGGGGCTACTAAGGGAGTACTGGATTAAGGGGTCCTCGGGCGTCCGGCCTATATGACATGGGCCGGACCGATGGGCTATGAAGATACAAGACAGAAGACCTCTTCCCGTGTCCGGATGGGACTCTCCTTTGCATGGATGGCAAGCTTGGTGTTCGGATATGTAGATTCCTCTCTCTGTAACTGACTTTGTACGACCCTAGTCCCCTCTGGTGTCTATATAAACTGGAGGGTTTAGTCTGTAGAGGCAATGACAATCATACAGGCTAGCCATCTAGGGTTTAGCCATTACGATCTTGTGGTAGATCAACTCTTGTAATCCTCATATTCATCAAGATCAATCAAGCAGGAAGTAGGGTATTACCTCCATCAAGAGGGCCCGAACCTGGGTAAACATTGTTTCCCCTGTCTCCTGTTACCATCGACCTTAGACACACAGTTCGGGACCCCCTACCCGAGATCCGCCGGTTTTGACACCGACAATACGCACTCTCACCCTTCCATCATTGCTAGCCTCTTCGGTACCATGCATTGCCCTTCCTCACCTTGAGAGTTGGTGCAAACTTCGCCGGTGCATCCAACCCCCGTGATATGATACGCTCTATCACACATAAACCTCCTTATATCTTCCTCAAAACAGCCACCATACCTACCTATTATGGCATTTCCATAGCCATTCCGAGATATATTGCCATGCAACTTTCCACTGTTCCGTTTATTATGACATGCTTCATCATTGTCATATTTCCTTACATGATCATGTAGTTGACATTGTATTTGTGGCAAGGCCACCATGCATAATTTTTCATACATGCACTCTTGATTCATTATCTTGGTACACCGCCGGAGGCACTCATATAGAGTCATATTTTGTTCTAGTATCGAGTTGTAATCCTTGAGTTGTAGATAAATAGAAGTGCGATGATCATCATTATTAGAGCATTGTCCCGTGTGAGGAAAAAAAGAAAAGAAGAGAAAGGCCAAATAAAAAAAGAGAAGGCCCAAAAAAATGAGAGAAAAAGAGAAAAGGGACAATGCTACTATCCTTTTTCCACACTTGTGCTTCATAGTAGCACCATGATCTTCATGATAGAGAGTTTCTTATTTTGTCACTTTCATATACTAGTGGGAATTTTTCATTATAGAACTTGGATTGTATATTCCAACAATGGGCTTCCTCAAATGCCCTAGGTCTTCGTGAGCAAGCAAGTTGGATGCACACCCACTTAGTTTATTTTGTTGAGCTTTCATACATTTATAGCTCTAGTGCATCCGTTGCATGGCAATCCCTACTCCTCGCATTGACATCAATTGATGGGCATCTCCATAGCCCGTTGTTTAGCCACGTCGATGTGAGACTTTCTCCTTTTTGTCTTCTCCACACTACCTCCATCATCATATTCTATTCCACCCATAGTGCTATGTCCATGGCTCGCGCTCATGTATTGCGTGAAAGTTGAAAAAGTTTGAGAATACTAAAGTATGAAACAATTGGTTGGCTTGTCATCGGGGTTGTGCATGATGAGAGCATTTTGTGTGACGAAAATGAAGCATAACCAAACTATATGATTTTGTAGGGATGGACTTTCTTTGGCCATGTTATTTTGAGAAGACATAATTGCTTAGTTCGTATGCTTGAATTATTATTATTTTTATGTCAATATTAAACTTTTGTCTTGAATCTTCCGGATCTGAACATTCATGCCACAATAAAGAAAATTACATTTAAAATTATGTTAGGTAGCATTCCACATCAAAAATTATGTTTTTATCCTTTATCTACTCGAGGACGAGCAGGAATTAAGCTTGGGGATGCTTGATACGTCTCCAACGTATCTATAATTTTTGATTGTTCCATGCTATTATATTATCTGTTTTGGATGTTTAATGGGCTTTAATATGCTCTTTTATATTATTTTTGGGATTAACCTATTAACCGAAGGCGCAGTGCAAATTGCTGTTTTTTTTGCCTATTTCAGTGTTTCGCAGAAAAGGAATATCAAATGGAATCCAAACGGAATGAAACCTTCGCGAGGATCTTTCTTGGAACAAACTCAACCCAAGAGACTTGGAGTGGAAGTCAGAGACGCAACGAGGCGGCCACGAGGCAGGAGGGCGCGCCCAGGGGGGTAGTCGCTCCCCCACCCTCGTGGGCCCCTCGTAGCTCCACTGACCTACTTCTTTCGCCTATATATACTCTTATACCCTAAAAACATCCAGGGGAGCCACGAAACCACTTTTCCACCGCCGCAACCTTCTGTACCCGTGAGATCCCATCTTGGGGCCTTTTCCAGCGCTCCGCCGGAGGGGGATTCGATCACGGAGGGCTTCTACATCAGCACCATAGCCTCTCCGATGATGTGTGAGTAGTTTACCACAGACCTTCAGGTCCATAGTTATTAGCTAGATGGCTTCTTTTCTCTCTTTGGTTCTCAATACAAAGTTCTCCTCGATGTTCTTGGAGATATATTCGATGTAATACTTTTTGCAGTGTGTTTGTCGAGATCCGATGAATTGTGGGTTTATGATCAAGATTATCTATGAACAATATTTGATTCTTCTCTGAATTCTTATATGCATGATTTGATATCTTTGCAAGTCTCTTCGAATTATCGGTTTAGTTTGGCCTACTAGATTGATCTTTCTTGCAATGGGAGAAGTGCTTAGCTTTGGATTCAATCTTGCGGTGTCCTTTCCCAGTGACAGTAGGGGTAGCAAGGCACGTATTGTATTGTTGCCATCGAGGATAAAAAGATGGGGGTTATATCATATTGCTTGAGTTTATCCCTCTACATCATGTCATCTTGCTTAATGCGTTACTCTGTTCTTATGAACTTAATATTCTAGATGCATGCTGGATAGTGGTCGATGTGTGGAGTAATAGTAGTAGATGCAGAATCGTTTCGGTCTACTTGACACGGACGTGATGCCTATGTTCATGATCATGCCTAGATGTTCTCATAACTATGCGCTTTTCTATCAATTGCTCGGCAGTAATTTGTTCACCCACCGTAATATATGCTATCATGAGAGAAGCCACTAGTGAAACCTATGGCCCCCGGGTCTATTTTACATCATATTTGTTTCCAGTCAACTAGCTAATTCTATTTTACTATTTATTTTGCAATCTTTACTTTTCAATCTATACAACAAAAATACCAAAAATATTTATCTTATTATCTTTTTCAGATCTCACTTTTGCAAGTGGCCGTGAAGGGATTGACAACCCCTTTATCGCGTTGGTTGCAAGCTTCTTGATTGTTTGTGTAGGTATTAGGGGATTTGCGTGTAGTCTCCTACTGGATTGATACCTTGGTTCTCAAAAACCGAGGGAAATACTTACGCTACTTTGCTGCATCACCCTTTCCTCTTCAAGGGAAAACCAACACATGCTCAAGAGGTAGCACCCGCTAGCCTGGGCACTACTCTAACCGTGATGGAGAAGCTACCTAAATGATGTGACACTATGTCGACTATTTGCTTGTCCCAGAAGATCACCGCGCCACCTCTCGTCCCGTGTGCCGGCAGCACCACACACCCTTGAAGATTTGCGCCGCGGAACTCCGTCGCTACGCTGGTCGACCAGACCTCGACCTTGGTCTCCTACAACGCTAGAACTACTACGTGGTTAGCCTGAACAACGTCTCTGATGGTTATGCGCTTCGCCAGGCAGTTCAAGCCGCGGACATTCCAGGACATGAGGATTAGATCATTGTCACTCATCAAAACACCATGTAGTTCTCCGTTGATCACAAATACTAAGCAATACGAAGTAGTACACCTTACAACATGCCGGGGGGCGACGACGGCCACCAACAGGCCCAAAACCCCGTCGTCGTCGATCACACCACATACCATGAGCACTACACATAGAAACTAGCCCTAACTCAAGTTGGTTTAAGACTAGCCGCCGACAGAGACTAAACAAAGAGCTAGCTAACATGATCAAACATGGAGCGACTCATCGGTGCCTGTGATTCCGGCCATTCCCGATGCGATCTTGAGGGCAGCTTGATCTAGCCCGGTGAGCTTGGCGATGGCAGCGATGTCACCGTCAGACAGCGGCTCCTGGAAGCGCTTCATGAGCACGGCCGCCGCCTTTGGGGTCATCCTGTCCTTTGGCCCGAGAGCGCCCAGCTCCTGCACCAGGCGTAGCACCGCCCGTTGGGTCACTAGCATCGGGTTTGCCGCAGCGGCCTGGCGGGCACTATGGTGAGATGGAGCTGAGGTGGCCCTGAACTTTGGTGGAGCAGAGTGGCGTGGCCAAGCCGGCAGAGCATTGATGATGGGCGGGGGGACATGTGCGAACAGCTCTGAGTGCCCGTCGCCGCCTTCTTCGCTGATCTGGATCATGCCCACGCGCTCCGTGACCGTTGACAGCTGGAAGCCGGCAGTGGCCACCGTTCGGGAGGAGACGCAGGGCAACAGGCAGGGGATCATCTCGGGGCTTTCCAGCTCTTGCGGGGCGGGGAGCGGGTGGAGTGGGGATAGGCCGCCATCTTCAAACGCGAGCGGGGTCTGCAGAGCCTCGATCATGGCGTTTTCCATCTCCAGCTGCATGCAATCCGTGCGCGGCGGAGGGGAGAGCGCTCGGCCGGAGTCGGAGAAGATGAAGAAGCGTGCAACTGGGTCTTCTGCTGCCGGGGTAGGTGGCGGTGGGGCTTGGCGGAGGGGGAGCGGAGGAGTGGCCCACAGCGTGGCCGGATCAGCCACGCCGGTGGCCTTCTCGACGGCTGATACGTCTCCAACGTATCTATAATTTTTGATTGTTCCATGCTATTATACTATTCATCTAGGATGTTTTATGTGCATTTATATGCTATTTTATATGATTTTTGGGACTAACCTATTAACCTAGAGCCCAGTGCCAGTTTATGTTTTTCCTTGTTTTTGAGTTTTACAGAAAAAGAATACCAAACGGAGTCCAATTGACCTGAAATTTCACGGAGATTGTTTTTGGACCAGAAGAAGCCCATGGAGTATCGAAGATGGGCCAGAAGAGTCTCGAGGCACCGACGCAAGGGTGGGGGGAGCGCCCTACCCCCTGGGCGCGCCCCCCTACCTCGTGGCCGCCTCGGAGACCCCCCTGACTTGTTCCCGATGCCAAAACCTCTTATATATACAGAAACCCCCAGAACATAACCTATATCGGGAGTTCCGCCGCTGCAAGCCTCTATAGCCACCGAAAACCAATCGGGACCCTGTTCCGGCACCCTGCCGGACGGGGGATCCCTCACCGGTGGCCATCTTCATCATCCCGGCGCTCTCCATGACGAGGAGGGAGTAGTTCACCCTCGAGGCTGAGGGTATGTACCGGTAGCTATGTGTTTGATCTCTCTCTCTCTCGTGTTCTTGATTTGGCACGATCTTGATGTACCGCGAGCTTTGCTATTATAGTTGGATCTTATGATGTTTCTCCCCCTCTACTCTCTTGTAATGGATTGAGTTTTCCCTTTGAAGTTATCTTATCGGATTGAGTCTTTAAGGATTTGAGAACACTTGATGTATGTCTTGCATGTGCTTATCTGTGGTGACAATGGGATATTCACGTGATCTACTTGATGTAGGTTTTGGTGATCAACTTGCGGGTTCAGTGACCTTGTGAACTTATGCATAGGGGTTGACACACGTTTTCGTCTTGACTCTCCGGTAGAAACTTTGTGGCACTCTTTGAAGTTCTTTGTGTTGGTTGAATAGACGAATCTGAGATTGTGTGATGCATATCGTATAATCATACCCACGGATACTTGAGGTGACATTGGAGTATCTAGGTGACATTAGGGTTTTGGTTGATATGTATCTCAAGGTGTTATTCTAGTACGAACTCTAGGATAGATCAGACGGAAAGAATAGCTTCGTGTTATTTTACTACGGACTCTTGAATAGATCGATCAGAAAGGATAACTTTGAGGTGGTTTCGTACCCTACAATAATCTCTTCGTTTGTTCTTCGCTATTAGTGACTTTGGAGTGACTCTTTGTTGCATGTTGAGGGATTGTTATATGATCAAATTATGTTATTATTGTTGAGAGAACTTGCACTAGTGAAAGTATGAACCCTAGGCCTTGTTTCCTAACATTGCAATACCGTTTACGCTCACTTTTACCACTTGCTACCTTGCTATTTTTATATTTTCAGATTACAAAAACCTATATCTACCATCCATATTGCACTTGTATCACCATCTCTTCGCCGAACTAGTGCACCTATACAATTTACCATTGTATTGGGTGTGTTGGGGACACAAGAGACTCTTTGTTATTTGGTTGCACGGTTGTTTGAGAGAGACCATCTTCATCCTACGCCTCCCACGGATTGATAAACCTTAGGTCATCCACTTGAGGGAAATTCGCTACTGTCCTACAAACCTCTGCACTTGGAGGCCCAACAACGTCTACAAGAAGAATGTTGTGTAGTAGACATCAAGCAATTTCTGGCTCCGTTGCCGGGAGGTGAGTGCTTGAAGGAATATCTTTAGATCTTGCAATCGAATATTTTTGTTTCTTGTTTTATCACTAGTTTAGTCTATAAAAGAAAACTAAAAAAAATGGAATTAAGGGTGCCTCGTATGCTTTATCTTTTTAATGTCTTTCGCGAAAATGATGGGAAGGAAAATTGTGCTCAAGTACTAGAAGAAGAATTACATAGAATGCTTGGCATAAAATATGTGAATGATGAGCATGATTGCAATGTTGTTAGTATGAATTCTTTGAATACCCATGATGCTAATGATGTGCAAAGCCACAAGCTTAGGGATGCTATGTTTGATGAAGATGATATGTTTAGTCCCCCGAGTTTTGATGAGCAAATTTATTATGATGAAAGCATGCCTCCTATTTATGATGATTATTGTGATGACATGTATGCTATAAAGAATAAAGATAACCATGAAGCTTGTCATCATGATTTTAATTTTTAATTGTATTATGCTTCACATGATAGTTATTTTGTTGAGTTTGCTCCCACTACTATTCATGAGAAGAAATTAGCTTATGTGAAGAGTAATAAAAATTCTATGCTTGTGGGTCATGAAAGGAATGCTTTATGTGATGGTTATATTGTTGAATTCATTCATGATGCTACTGAAAATTATTATGAGGGAGGAATATATGCTTGTAGGAATTGCAGTAATATCAAGTTTCCTCTCTATGTGCGTAGAGTTTTAAAGTTATTCTTGTTTTGCCTTCCTATGCTAGTTGATTATTGTTCCCATAAGTTGTTTGCTCACAAAATCCCTATGCATAGGAAGTGGGTTAGACTTAAATGTGTTAGTAATATGCTTCATGATGCTCTCTTTATGTTTCAATTCTTATGTTTTATACGAGCATCATTGAAATCATCAAGCCTAGCTAAAAGGCAATAAAGAAAAACGCTTGTTGGGAGACAACCCAATATTTACCTTTACTGTCTATGTGTGTTCACATGATTATGCTACTGTAGTAATTATGTTTTATAGCTTTTGTTTAAATAAAGTGCCAAATAAGACCTTTAGGATAGCTTACGGTGATAGTTGTGTTGATCCTGCTGAAAATCAGAAACTTTTGCGCCCAGTAAATTAGTTTTGATAATTCATAGAAACGTGCTTTTGATCAGAAACTTTTGCGCCCAGTAAACTTTTGCTGAAAATGTCATGAGCTGCCACCAAGTTTCTAATTCCCACATCATTTCAGCACTCCGCACAATTCCCCAACGAACTTGAAGCACACCAAATGCCCTCTCCACATCCTTCCTGGCCGCTTCCTGCATTTGTTGCAAAGTGGCTCTGTTTATTGCCACGTGGCTCAGATATGGTCTTCACAAACGCCGCCCACTGAGTATACATACCATTGGCAAGATAGTACCCCATGTTGTAGTCTCGGGCGTCGACGGTGTAGTTGCACGGCGGTGATTCCAAATTGCAAAGCCTCCTGAACATCTGAGATCGTTGAAGCACATTGATGTCGTTGTGAGAACTCGACATTCCAAAGAAAGCATGCCAAATCCATAAGCCATGTGATGCCACCGCTTCTAGTATGATGTTGGCCTCTCTGGTGCGACCCTGATACATTCCCCGCATACCTTTAGGGCAATTCTTCCATTGCCAATGCATGCAATCAATTGATCCGAGCATTCCTGAAAATCCCTTTGCCTCTCCAATAGCCAACAACTTCTCCGTGTCCTGCGCATTTGGTTCTCTGAGATACTCAGGTCCAAAGACCTCCACCACGGCGTGGGCAAACATGACAGTAGTCTTCAGGCACGTGCTCTCCCCCATCCCGACCATCTCACCAACGACATCTGCAGCGGTACTAAGTGCAAGCATCCTCAGAGCAGCCGCGCACTTCTGCTTTGCCGAGAAAGGGAGTTGGCCGCAGCAATCCCTTGAGAGCTTGAAGTAGTGGTCGTGTGCCTCCACTCCCTCCACAATGCGCAAAAACAATGGTTTCCGCATGCGAAAATGGCGAGAAACTACAGATCATTCGGGAAAGTAGATTTGGAAGCAAAGTAGTCCTTGTGCAGTAGCTTTGCTCCGGACATCCTGTCATGGTTGATCACTCTTCTCTCTTTGATTGAGCCCTTGAAGTTGAGAATATGCTCCACTTGTCGGTCCATTTCCTCTTGCATGCTCATGAGCATAATCATGTCTACTTCTTCGTCTGAATTCGACGAATCGAAGAACTCATCTTGAATCATTTGGTCAAGCTCTGTCGGTCCATACTCCTCGTCCGACGAAGCATCGGAATCCATCATTTTACCTAACAAAATCACAAAAAATCCGGTCGGAAAATGTGTCGAATACATCAAGCGCAAGGCGGAGCAAGAGAGTTGCCGGACGTACCACGGTGGCGTCCGGGCCAGCGACGACGTCCCCCGCGACGAGGACGGGAGGGCTCTTCCGGAGCTGGCGGCGGAGAGCCTGGGAACGGCTGTGGAGCGGGCGCGGCGGCGGAGCGCGAGACGGACGACGCGAAGGAGGAAGAAGAGATGAGATAGCAAATGGATCCCGCTGGTCTTCGGGGTGGATTTGATGCAATTTGGGGTGGGGTCGGGCTGTCGGGTTCGACGTGGCGGGCGTGCCCGGGCGCCCCCATATCCGCCCCATATTTGGGCTAGATATGGGGTGTCGGTCAACCCGGGCGTTTGAGGCCCGTTTTAGGAGCCCATCTAGGTCAAAAAATCGTGACCGCACAGTGACCAGGCGGCCCGTCCGAGCGTATGAGGCGGGTTTGAGACGCCCGGCTGTAGATGCTCTAAATTGATGACAGTTTACGAAGAGCCCGGCCAATCCCTATGCGACAAACTAACCATGAGCTTTTACATGTTGGTTGGTCAAAACTAGCGAATAAACCTGTGGTTGCATGATTAGGAGGACAGTGGTATTCTCAACCCATCAGGGTTCAAGTCCTAAACATGACACTGATGCTCACATTTTTCTGAATTTATTTCAGTCCTTTCGGCGATATGCATTCATTCGGTGAGAGGATACGATCCCGTCAACTACGAATGCGTCTATGACGACTTTGTTAATCTCTAGATTCTGTGCGGGCTATGTTTCTTGGAGGTGCTAAGAGATAAGCGTGCATGTTCGTAGTGTGTTAAAAAAGTTGGTCAAAACTAACCATGAAATTTGACGTGCCAGGTTGGTCGTTCTAATTTGATGATGACAAAGGCTGCTAGGCCGGCTGCTGGTGTACTGATCATCAGCGTTCCGCGAATCAAATACGCTCATTCCATGTACCATACGATCTAACAGCACGGCCCCACCATGGCAGTTGGCCAGCAGCAAGGACTGGCCTGTGCGCCTGCCATCACAGCTCGGAGAGGACAGCTACCTGGCACCAAACGAGTCCCTCCGACGCCGTCACCGCTTTGCATCGCCAGCACCAAACGAGACATCTGATGCCGTGACGGACGACCCTTGAACGGGAATCAGTGTCGATCTCTGTGGGACTGTGGCCCGGCCATGGCGACCAAGGTACAGCTAGCGCGGCGGGAGTTCCAGCGCTACGGAACGTCGGGTGTGTGCCGTCAAGGCGGAGGATCTCACTGACAACCTTCGATGCGTATCCGACTCGGACCCTGCTTCTTCTCCAACAGTGTTGCGGCGACGACAAGTTCGATGGCGTTGTGCCGACTGTTATGCGCGCCTTCTCCGGTGCTTTGTGCCCGTCGTTCTTCTCTTCTGCCGTCTCTTGGCTCGGTCATATTGCTCTCGATCATTGCTGAAGAGTATATTATTATTTTATTTCTCATAGATCGTCACACTCTAGTTTTGGGTTTGATGGATTTAGAGTATCTCTACTTCCAATGAAGCAGTTGGTAGGATTGCGTTCACGGTTTTTTTCGTCCCACCAATTTCGTTCGGTTTTTTTGACTGGTTTTTTTCGTCCCCTCCCCTCACCCCAACCCACCCCACATAAGCAGCCAAAAAAACACCCCGCAAAAATAACCACTCTTATCGATCCCCTCGAGCACACAGCGCCCTCGCACGTAGTAGGGTAAAAAAAAATCAGGCAACGACGCTCCCCTCGATGTATTTGCTACGCCCTAGCCGCCATCGCGGAGCCCTTCGCCGCCACGGAGGTCCGAGAGGAGCTGTCGCCGCCTTCGTTGCGGAACTCCAGATCGATGGTCGGAACACACCGTGCGACGGACGCATCCATAACACCGCCGTCTTCATCCTCTCCCTCCACCGCACACCGCCTGCTGGATCTCGTCACTGAGCGCATCGGCCACCCAGGCCACCAACCTCGCAGTTGGCCACCTCAGCCACCATGCTGTGCATCGACCAGGCCCTCGGAGCCACCAACCATGCCCGGACCCCTACTCTCTGCCATCAACGGCCTCCGACAACGAGACGCCCCTCCCCTGCATATGCGGACGTTCACCATTGGGTCTACTTCCTCCTCTGTTCCCATCTAATCATGCGTCATGACCACGGAAACATGACTACATGGCATAGGCGAGGAACATAGAAGGACTAGAGGCGCTTCATGTGGACTAGATGCCGCCGTGACATCTGGTATGTTTGCTTCAATGTGTTTTTTCTTTTAATATTGATCCCATGGTGTGTCAATTCAATTGCTTAAACTCCACCACGACATAGGCCGTGAAGGTGCTCTGGAGAGGGATAATGGATAGGGAGGACGTGCATATGAATATTGAAGCAACTCTGATTGAGAGGGTTGGTGAGCCTGCTAAGAAGCTACATACTTCTAGGAGCTGCAATGCTCAAATTGTCACGGATCTTAGACTGGTGTCAAGATGCTATTGACAAGATTTTGAATGGCATCAAACGGTTTCAGGTTTTTTCTTCAATTTCAATTACGATGTTCATGATGCTCTGCTTATAATCAGGTTTAAATATCTGGCGTGTGTACTGTTGTTTTCTGCTGTGTCATTTGTTCACATTCGTTCACATGAACATTACAGATTCAGCTACACATGAATTTGTGTTAGATCAATTGCAATTTTAATTATTTTGGCCTGGTACACCACTTCAACATTTTTGAAATTATTTGAAAAGTATAAGATATTCATTGTTATTTCTCTAGTAAGATATCCCCCTTTGTTAATACTGCCCTATTCCTTTTCCTTTTTCATGAAAGTGGAAGGAGTGATGAAGAACTAGAACATAGTTACAGTGGGCGTTTTTTTATAGAAACAATACTGAAGAATTTGACATTAACATAATTTTAGTACTAATTCATGTGTCCCTGTTTTGTTAGCATCAGAACAAGTTGACCTAATTGTCCATGGTTACACTCATCTTCAAACGACATAACTTGTTTTGCTGCACATCTTCTCTTACCATATGATGAACATGTATTCTATGTTCCATCCCTCTCTTAGTTCACACTGCATTAACAATGTTTTTTCAGTATGTGGATTTGCCTGACTTTGCCTTATTGATTTTGTTACTGATGTGTACACAAACCCTGCCTAATTAATTAAGTCTACTATATCTAACCATATGAAATCTGAAAGTTGATTCAGACTACTTGCCTGGCGGTGTGGTACATTACCTCTGGGTTTTTTAATTATGAGAGCAGAACGACGGCGCCGGCGTGGATGACTCGGAGCTCAAGCTCATCAAGGGCCGCGAGCAGCGGCGACTTTCTTTTCCACGAGAAGATGACCAAGGGCGCCATCGGCCACTTTGTTGTCGCCGTCGAAGAGTCCAAGTTCGTCCCCGCATCGGTTGCATTGGTGCCGATCAGGTGCTAATCTGAATCCTTGTCCAATTTCAAGTGGCCTATAAAAAAACCAGGGTTGAATGCACATTACCATCTCACTGCCATTTAATTTTTGTTGGTATGCAATAATATTGCTACAGTTCTATTTATAGATTTTTTGGCCACTTTGCCTTTGTCTTTTTCCATGGTCAGATCATGGTTTTTAGGCTTGATTGTTATGAGTCAGTAAGGTGAGGTAATGGTTTAACTAATCACACCATCATGTTTTTAGTATCACTAATTTATTTATGCTAATTCTTTCAACATTATTTTCATTGTTGACGATTCTAAAAGGTAAAGAGAAATGTTAAAGAATTCACCTTCTGCTATGGCATGCGACCCCGCCGGCTCCGCGAATGTCTACGCGGTCTTCGTCCTTAACCACTGTCTAGCGCCACTGCCTTGCAGCTTCTGTGACCTCTGTTGGCCTCCTCATGGCTCCTTCACCCTCCAGCTGCCCGTGTGGTTCTCTGTTGCACAAGAACTTTCCTGCCCAGGTGGTTGCTGGTTTTCTGGATTGGTTTTGCTGCTATAGAATAAGTAGAACCAGTTCCACCAAAATTGATAGTTTATTTGTGTAATGCAATCTCTATTATGCTCAGAGTCTGATTGGCATTTTCCAAATCCCAGCTAAAGGAAAGAAAACTACCTAATGTATCACTAACACTTTTATAGGCATACTAGCCCTGGATTTATCAGTGACAATTCCAGTATAGTTGAGGGGTGCCTATTGGTGGTAATGCGGAGCATCCTATGGTCATCCCCATGGACCTACCATCGTCTCATCAAGTGCCAAGAGGACCAATGACACGAGCACGAGCTAGAGCCCTCGAGATCGAGGTGACTTCCTTCCTTAGTGATATTCCATATGATCCACTCGAGACATGGCTACTACCTAAGTCCGGAATGTTGTGCATGATCAGGTACCAAGAAGGCCCTCTTGAAGATGCACGTGAAGATGGACAAGTCCCCAAGTTCACGGATGAAGAGGAACGACGGAAGGAATCGGAGAAGTCTCCAGGCCCCGGACATCCGGCCCCTGGAGCATCTACCACAGCCACTGCCCAGCCGAAGCTACAGGGCCCGGACATCCGGCCCGACGCCAGCCCGGACATCCGGCCCCCGCCCGGAAATCCGGCGCCCATCACAGAACACCACCGTAGCTAGACCCCGCCAGCCCGGACAACCGGCCGAGGGCCCGGACATCGGGCTCTTCCCGAGCCGCCGGACATTTGGCTTCCAGCCTGGACATCCGGACAAGCCTATCCAGAGAACAGAAGACCCAGCCCGACAGCCCGGACATCCGGCCCAAGCCCCGAACATCCGCCCCCCCCCGTGAAGGCCCGGACATCCAGCCCGGCGCCCGGACATCCGGCTCCGCCTGTCTGTGCATAGTGAAGGGTCGAGGCCCATGTACCCCTTCGCCCACTTGGACTATATATACTCCTCCTCCTACTCCCTCTTTCTAGGGTTAGCATTGTGATAGCTCATTTGAGAGATAGAGCTTTGCTCATCCATCCAGATCTACTCCACCGAGAGAGACTGCGACCTTTACGGAGAAGATCCATCTTGGATTCAAGACCCCTAACGGAAAGACCCTCAAGACCTCCTCACGGAGAAGAACCTGCTACTTGTATCGTCCTTTGTTGATCGTGGATCGTGTATCTCTTTGTGATTCAAGGATCTAGCACATGTGTAATCGAATCTCGTTGGTTTGAGTGATTCCTCTCGTGGTTCCCCTCATGTTTTCCCCTCGTGTTCTTTGTAGGATCCACTCCAATCATGAAAGATCGGCCCCTAGGGTTCCACCCTACATCATCTTGGTATCATGAGCTTTGGTTGATCACGAATTTGGAGCCCCTACCCTTGTTTTCTAGCCTTGTTTTGTTGATTTTGTCCCAAATTCGAAAATCCCCACAAAAATAGCCCCCCAATTTTTTTTTGATTTGTTGGTGTGATGAAGTTTTGTTGGATTTGATCCATGGATTTGCTATGTTGCAAGTAGATCTAGCTTCCCCTAACTTTTCCCCCAAATCCATCCACGAAATTCCTTGAATTTTGCCCCACAAATTTTCTTTTCCACGAGATCCGCCGAGTTCTTCACGGAGCAGGAGCCCCGGACATCCGGCCCCTGGCAGCAACAACCCCGTCCACCGCTCCGTTTCTCGCCCAACTCTCGCCAATTTTCACCGGGCATACCACCATCACTTCCACATACCACCACCGCTTTCCGCAACCACCATCGCTTACCCGCTACCAACTCCGACCAATTTTGACACATTTGCTTTGAGAACTTGAGTTGCGGTTTTCCATTTCCTAACATGTTTAGGCAACTTAGGGACGGTTCGACATCAACATCACCACCGCTCATCTTCGCTACGGACTCGTCATCGACAACAACCGCTCAACAATATTGACACCTTCAACCGTAAGCAAGGACGGTAACCTCGACGACATCTTTGTCTACTCCTTGCCATTGCATTGATAACCGCATTGACCATTCTGCGTACCTTTCCTATCGAGACTAGCCTTTGAGTATTGCCGGCAACGTTACTTGTGCACATTGGTGATCATCATCTCGTAGCATATATCATATCATCTTGGTATCATATCTTGATATCATCTCTTGTGTCACAAGGTTGTCATAGCATATACACAATTGCTATCTTGGTTCGTGAAGTTTTGCATAAGAGGCCAAAGAAAGATCTCAAAAGAGAAAGAGCCAAACAAGCTTTTAAGCAAGAGGAAAAGATAAGCAAAGAGCTTTTAAGCAAGAACCGTAGCATCATACTACATTAAGATTGTCATACTCGATCATCTTGGATCATATTATAGGAACACCATATATATATAGTATACTTGGGATAGAAGTCGTTGCATTTTTGCTTAGTAGGTTGTGCACAAGTTTCGTATCCGCCTATTGTGCAATCGAGCTAGCGTCTCTCTAGCATTGTGCAACAAGAGCATTTTCGTGAATTCCACATTTGGGCTCATTCCTTGGTTGCATGACCCCATCTATGTATTCGTGTGTGTGTTTCCGTGTAACATATCTTGCTATTGGTCTACTTGTTGCATTTGCAAATTTACGAATCTTTTTCAACATTATTTGAGTCTCACTAACAATTGCATAAATTTTGTGCCACCATCCTAACCGAGCTCCACCATAAGCTTTCTTTGTGTAGGTGTGAGAGATTGACGAGATACGGTACCAATTGTGATATTTCCTTGTTACATCATTGAGTGATCTTTGTCGTGGGAAACCACGACCACCTATGGGGCCATGAGCCCCTTGTGGTTCGGCAGGGGGATGAGCACATTGCACAAAGAGCGGAGAACGTCGTGCAGCACGGCAAAGATCACACGGGCAATGTTACCCAGGTTCGGGCTGCCGCGAGGCGTAAAACCCTACTCCTGCTTTGGTGGATTGATGGTGGAAGCGCAGCGCTCTTGCCCGGCAGGGTTGCCTCGAGGCGAGAGCATCTACACGCGCATGAGTGTACAAGGGTCCGAATCCTTTCTATGGTTGCCATGGGCCTCCTTTTATAGATCAAGGGGTCACCACAGTGGCAAATCAGTCATTTTGTACTGATTAGATAGCAAACAGCGCTATCATACCTAACTTTGCAGACAAGGCAGAGTGCATTAAATGCACCGCTTAGTGTCACATCATGGCCCGCCCAGCAAGCCTTGCCGGGCTGTTCGGCCACCTTCTCTCCTGTCTGCATGACACGTCGCTGGACGGGTGTCATTTGGAGGTGATTCCCATAGGAAGTGGCTGCCATGTGGCAGAAAACATCCACTTAGTCACTTTGGGGCTTGACACCGCACCGACCGATCACTTGCGTCGCTGTCAGGTGGTGCGGTGGAGTCTTGGCGGGGTGTTTTGCCTTCGTAGGGCTCGGCAGGCCTGCTGGGACGGTCTTGAGGCTTGCTTCCGGGGTAACTATCGGTGTCAAAACCGGCGGATCTCGGGTAGGGGGTCCCGAACTATGCGTCTAAGGCGGATGGTAATAGGAGGCGGAGGACACAATGTTTACTCAGGTTCGGGCCCTCTCGATGGAGGTAATACCCTACTTCCTGCTTGATTGATCTTGATGATATGAGTATTAAGAGTTGATCTACCACGAGATCGTAGAGGCTAAACCCTAGAAGCTAGCCTATGATTATGATTGTTTTTGTCCTACGGACTGAACCCTCCGGTTTATATAGACACCGGAGGGGGCTAGGGTTACACAGAGTCGGTTACAAGGGAGGAGATCTACATATCCGAATTGCCAAGCTTGCCTTCCACGCCAAGGAGAGTCCCACCCGGACATGGGACGAAGTCTTCAATCTTGTATCTTCATAGTCCAACAGTCCGGCCAAAGGATATAGTCCGGCTGTCCGAGGACCCCCTAATCCAGGACTCCCTCAGTAGCCCCTGAACCAGGCTTCAATGACGATGAGTCTGGCACGCAGATTGTCTTCGGCATTGCAAGGCGGGTTCTTCTCCAAATTCCAAGTACCTATCGAGTAGTGTTCGGCTTCCCATGAATGTTGCACTCCTTGGCTTCCGCACCTAATAAGGGCTATCTTCCACGTGTCGAGCGAATGCGAGAAGTCGTGGCATTTTTACACTTGCCACCCTAACCATGTGAGTAAATCGTCTATTTATGGAGCCGGGGATCCTCAGATCCATATCACACCATCCTCCCACAGCGAGTATCCATCGGAGCGCGCCCGGAAAAGCCCATCCCATCATGGCCGGCCATCGCAGCTCCTCCTCTCGCTCCCATAGCACTAAGCCAGGCAATTGGAAGAAGTGTTCCGTCCCCCACAGCCAATTAGTAGAGTTATAGACTTAGGGGTTTCTCCCTCCTGCGTATATGGTCCCCGTCCGAGCCGGACTAGCCACTTACAACGGCGGGGAGCAAGCGGAGAGCTTTCCCAACCCATCCATGGGGGAGCGGGTATGCCTTGTCCCTTACTTATTAAGTGAACTTGGATTTCCAATCCACCTGTTCCTCCGCGGGCTCCTGGAGTTCTACGGCCTCCAGCTGCATAACTTTACTCCCGCCTCCATATTACACATTGCTAGCTATGTCGCCCTTTGCGAGCTGTTTCTGGGCTGCGAAGCTCATTTCGAGCTATGGAAGAGGCTATTTTGCCTCGTACCCCGTACACAGGAGGGGTCAATATATCAAGTGGGCGGAGCCGAGATATGGCGCATCATCGGGACCGGATACCTGTCCGGTACTCCGAAGAAGACATCCGAAGACTGGCCTTTAGAGTGGTTTTATATGGAGGACGTCCCCCTTTCGGACCCTATTCGGATGGGCCTTCCTGAGTTCAATAACGCCCCTTTGAAGAAACGCCGCAGCTGGCGCCCTCGGAGCCCCCCAGGAGGAAGATAACAGAGAGGTCCTTTACCTGATGGGCCAGATAAAAACGCTGGCCAAATCAGGATTGACAATAATCGAGGTTATGTCAATATGTATAATGCGGGGGGTGCAGCCACTTCAATATCGGGGACAACCCATGTGGCATTTTAATGGAGAAGACGATGCCACCCGCTGCGGTCGCAAGGGTTCGGACTCCGTCGCTGCTCTAGCGAAAATACTGTCCGATTTATATAAAGGAGAGGAAGAGGAGTTCATCCGCATTAAGCCACGGGATGGATTCTCCATGTACAACCCCCCAAACTGGGTGAGCTGCTACTTTTTACCCCAGTCCTTCCCGCATTCTTCGTCATAAGTATTTACCTTGCTATTTCATAGCAGGAACTGCGAAAAGCTGTGAGGGAGGTCCACAGCCCGTCTCCACAACCAGAGGACCCTGACCGGGCCCTCGACCCCGGACTCAAAGAAGATCCGGACATATCTGTGGAGCTCATCGACAGGACATTCCATCAGTTCAGTTGTGACGGTGCCTTGGTGGCCATCATAGCCGACTATCCTGGACTGCTCCCCGCATCGCGTGTAAGTAAAACCGGAGTCCCAACTTCCAAGAAGGATCCCTTTTTTGCACCTCACCCACCGCACACGTATGGTGTCTTACAGGGAAGGCCCTCGGGACGCCATGCCGAACCCGCGGTGACTCACCAACAAGGGGTACCGAAGCCGGGTAGGCTCAAAAGGAAGGCGGTCAGGACTGAGACGCTGTCACAGAGTTATGAAAAAGAACCCCGCTCCGTGGTTGTCGTCTTTTAAAATATAATAACGTCCATGGTTCCTGGCAGGAAAAACGCTCGCCGGACCATATCCGGAGAGCCTGCCGGCCACGCCTCCACCAGTCGAGCTCCAGAGCCGGACTTAGAGGCAGACGCTAATGTGGGGCCAACACCGGATGTTCCTCCTACAGAGGATGCGGATAGGCTGTCCGCTACGAATTCCGAAGTGGAGAGTGCCATGAATCGCAGGCGTCACCGAGCCGTACTCCGCGACCCTTGTTTCTCGCAAGAGGCGTTCGATGCCTTCAACTTGGGAGACACGTACATCCGAGCTGCTCAAAATGGTCTTGCCAGAGCCACAGACCAGTATGTAAAGGATATACGGGTAAGAAAATCTAATAATTATGTATATCAGTAGCCCCTGAGACTTGAAACAGTTGGCACAACTGATTTAAGGATCATTGTTTGCATAGGTTCTTACGGAGAAGAATACCCAGTTGTCTCAAGAGCTGGAGGAGTGCAAAGCCCAGCTACGGGCCGCAGTTGCCGCAATGAAGGAGTCCGAGGAGGCCCCATCTGGTAACACTTGTTTCTATCGAAAAGAATGACATGTACCAGTTAGTATTCGGCATGCATGCAAATCTAACAAAAGATTCTGCAGATGATCCCAGAGTGAATCCGAAGGTCGTACGGGGGGATGAGCAACATGCTCAACGACAGCTAAAGGCTGGCGAGCGCGTGCTTAAACAGGTTAGGCGGGAGAAAAATGATCTCCAAGATGCCAATACCCGGCTGGGCGTTGAATTGAAAGATGTTCGGGGCCAGCTTGCTGACTCCGTAAAAGAGAATAAGAGGCTTCGACGCGGCATTTTTAGTAAGTGCTTGAACGAACTTTTATAGAGTTCGGCGAAGAAACCGGCTAACAGAGTTATGTCTGTAGGTATGCTGACGGGTCGTCCCGCAGAGGAGATGCCCGGGTCTGCGGGTGATCTTCTACCAGAGCTCTCACAACTGCACGAACAAGTTCGGCAGGTGATGCAGGGCATTGCCCAGGCCTTGTGGCCATCCGCCTCCCTACCAGGAGGCATGGGAGAGCTCGTAGAGACGCTCAAGGGAGCGCGGCGGCGCTTCCGATTATGGAAGATATCTGCCTACCGACAAGGTGCAAGGGAAGCCTAGGCCATGGTGAAGACTCGATATACCAAGGCTGACCCGAACCATATGGCCAAAGTCGGACCTGTGGGGTCTGACGGGAAAGAGTTCCCCGTCAGTTTGGTGTATGACCAGGTGAAATTAGCCGCAAAGTATTCCCAACAGGATTGTAGGCTAGACAGCCTGTTGGATGGTATAGAAGAAGAATTTAATCAGTCTAAATGACTGTGTACTTCAAATGACATATATTGTCCCTAGCCGGATTGTAAATCATTTGTCATGGCAGACTTTTTCGCTTCGACCTCCAGACCCGACAGTCCGGAGTGTATGCGAATACCCGCTCAGTTATGTAAAACCGGGGTACGCGTGGAAACCAGGCGTAGGGGTCATAAGTGCTTGAACAGAGACGTACCCAACTAGCTATGTTATATTACATGGATAGTAAGAAACATCTTCCAGGGAGAATAGTTCCGTTAAGGGTTCCTTTCCCTGGGTATGCATGCATTAACGTGCATGCCCGAACTGCGAAAAGAGACGCATGATATAAACATCTGGGGGCTTGTATTGAAATAAGTAAAAGTCATCTTTTGTTCACCGACCGAATATTCCCTTAAGAACGCTAGCTTTCGGCTTCACCCAATCTGAGGTACACATCCGGCTGACCCGGCAGTAACAATCGCAGAGGTGCTCCCCTTATGCCCTAGCCAAATTAATGGGAAGGTAGGGCATAAACACAAGAGCCAGGCAACCCAGCTTGGCCAAAACTTAAGTCATATCGATGCATATAATGGCGAAGAAAAGGTACATGTGGAAAAGTAACACATGTGCGGGGGGCATAGAGCCCGGAACATAGTTATATTAAGCTTCTGTATAAGAAGCCCCCAGGTATAATGAGCACGCCTAGCGCGTCAAGATTGTGTAGTCAAGACACATTTTAACCTTTTAAGGTCGTGAAGAAAAAAGGGAAGAAAGAAAGAAAAGACAGGTAACAGATATATATATATATATATATATATATATATATATATATATATATAAAATTGACGGAGGTAAGGAGACAAACACAGAGTCCGGCACTAGGCGTAAAACCTTCGGAGTCTGGCCGCGTTCCATGGGTTTGGCTCGAGTCGATTGTCCGATCCATCCCGCAGACGGTACGCTCCACCGGTCAGAACTTTGTCAATAATGAAGGGACCATCCCATTTGGGCTTGAGCTTGTCCTTTTTCTTCTCTGGTAGGCGTAGAACGAGTTCGCCAACGTTATAAGTTTTGGCCCGTACTTCTCTGCTTTGATACCTTCGAGCCTGTTGCTGATAGAATGCGGAGCGGGCTTTTGCCACATCAAGCTCCTTCTCTAGGGCGTCCAAGCTGTCCTGCCGATCGAGCTCGGCTTCTTTCTCTTCGTACATGCGCACTCGAGGTGAGTCATGAATGATGTCGCAGGGCAGTACCGCCTCTGCGCCGTACACCATAAAAAACAGCGTGTATCCGGTAGTGCGATTCGGCGTGGTTCGCAGCCCCCACAGTACGGAGTCGAGCTCCTCAACCCAGCGCGTATCTAATTCCTTCAAGGATCGCACTAATCTGGGTTTAATGCCGCTCATAATGAGACCATTTGCTCGCTCGACCTAACCATTTGTTTGGGGGTGATAGATGGAGGCATAATCGAGCTTAATGCCCATGTTGCCGCACCGAGTTTTTACCTCGTCGACTGTAAAGTTCGAGCCGTTATCGGTGATGATGCTGTGGGGGACGCCGTAACGGTGTACAACCCCGGATATGAAGTCTATCACTGGTCCAGATTCGGCTGTTTTAACTGGTTTGGCTTCTATCCATTTGGTGAATTTATCCACCATGACCAATAGGTACTTTTTCTTATGGCTTCCTCCTTTAAGGGGTCCGACCATATCAAGCCCCCAGGCCGCGAAGGGCCAAGTAATGGGGATTGTTCGAAGAGCAGTAGGTGGCAGATGGCTTTGGTTTCCGAAAAGCTGGCAACCGACGCAACGTTGGACGAGGTCCTGTGCGTCTGCTCGGGCCGTCGCCAGTAAAAACCTGTACGGAAGGCCTTGCTTACAAGGGCCCGAGCTGCGGCGTGGTGGCCGCCAAGTCCAGCATGAATTTCTGCCAAAAGTTGCCGTCCTTCTTCTTCGGAGATGCACCTTTGAAGTACTCCTGTAACGCTTTTCTTATAAAGCTCTCCCTCGTGGACCTTGTAGGCTTTAGACCGCCGCACAATGCAACGTGTCTCGTTTGGGTCCTCAGGGAGTTCTTGCCTAGTTAGGTAGGACAAGAAGGGTTCTGTCCACGGGGCGATGACAACCATAATCACGTGGGCCGAAGGCGTTATTTCGGTGGCAGAGCCTCCGATTACGTCAGAGTGTTCGGTATCGGGCGTTGTGGCCGGGTCCGGACTGTTGTTGCCGTTCTCTCCATCCGATACCACAGATGGCTTAAACAGCCTTTCCAAGAAGATATTAGGTGGGATAGGGTCGCGCTTAGCGCCGATGCGGGCGAGGATATCCGCCGCTTGATTGTTTTCTCGGACCAGATGGTGGAATTCGAGCCCCTCGAACCGAGCTGACATTTTGAGGACGGCGTTGCGGTAAGCCGCCATTTTCGGATCCTTGGCGTCGAAGTCTCCATTTATTTGAGATATTGCGAGATCCGAATCCCCACGCACCTCTAGGCATTGAATGCCCATGGAGACTGCCATCCGGAGACCATGTAACAGGGCCTCATATTCTGCTGCGTTGTTGGAGTTTGTGTATAATATTTGGAGTATGTATTGGACTGTATCTCTGGTGGGGGATGTCAGGACGACGCCTGCCCCCAGACCCGCCAGCATTTTAGAGCCGTCAAAGTGCATGATCCAATTGGATTACGCGCCGTACTCTTTAGGGAGTTCGGCTTCTGTCCATTCGGCGACGAAATCAGCTAGTACTTGTGACTTAGTGGCTCGCCGTGGTTTGTATGTTATGTCGAACGGGAGGAGCTCAATAGCCCATTTAGCAATCCGGCCCATGGCATCGCGGTTATTTATTATGTCGTTGAGTGGTACTTCAAAGGCCACCGTAATTGAACACTCTTGAAAGTAGTGTCGTAGTTTCCGGGATGCCATGAAGACCGCATATGCTATCTTTTGATAATGTGGGTACCGTGATTTGCATGGAGTGAGGACAGTGGATACGTAGTATACCGGCTTTTGAAGCGGGAACTTATGTCCGTCCGTCTCTCGTTCGACGACGAGCACTGCGCTTACAACTTGGTGTGTTGCCGCTATATATAACAGCATTGGTTCGCCGATATTTGGTGCGGCCAAGATTGGGTTGCTAGCCAAGACAGCCTTTATTTCTTCCAATCCAGCCGTGGCTGCATCTGTCCACTCAAAGTATTCGGTGCATCGAAGAAGGCGGTGCCTTTTCTCCTAACCGGGAGATAAAGCGGCTTAAGGCAACCACGCATCCAGTTAATTTTTGGATTTTCTTGAGGTCTGTTGGGATAGCCAACTGTGACGGAGCTCGGATTTTAGCCGGATTTGCTTCAATTCCTCTATTGGAGACGATGAAGCCCAAGAGCTTTCCGGCGGGCACGCCGAAAACGCATTTTTCCGGATTGAGCTTGATGTCATATGTTCGGAGATTGTCGAACGTGAGCCTCAAGTCGTCTATTAAGGATTCGACGTGTCTGGTTTTAATGACCACATCGTCTATGTATGCCTCCACTGTTTTGCCGATTTGTGTTTCCAGGCATGTCTGAATCATGCGTTGATAGGTTGCACCGGCGTTTTTGAGCCCGAAAGGCATGGTGTTAAAACAGAAGGGGCCGTATGGAGTGATGAATGTCGTTGCGGCTTGATCAGACTCCGCCATCTTAATTTGATGGTATCCGGAGTATGCGTCGAGGAAGCACAATGAGTCGTGTCCTGCGGTAGCGTCGATAATTTGATCGATGCGGGGGAGGGGAAGGGATCCTTGGGGCAAGCCTTGTTAAGGTCCTTGAAATCGACACATGGGCGCCAGGATTTGTCATTCTTTGGTACCATCACCACGTTTGCTAGCCAGTCCGGATGTTTTATTTCTCTAATGAATCCGGCCTCGAGTAACTTGGCTAGCTCTTCTCCCATGGCTTGTCACTTAGGCTCAGAGAAACGCCGAAGAGTCTGCTTGACCGGCTTGAACCCCTTTAGAATGTTAAGGCTGTGCTCGGCTAGCCTGCGTGGGATTCCTGACATGTCTGAAGGATGCCAGGCGAAGATGTCCCAATTCTCGCGCAAGAACTCCCGCAGTGCGGCGTCTGTTGTGGGGTTTAACTGTGCCCCGATGGATGCTATTTTTGTAGGGTCCGTTGGGTGGACCTAGAATTTGACTATTTCGTCCGCTGGTTTAAAAGAGGTGGACTTGGGTCTTTTGTCGAGTATCACGTCGTCCCTGTCCACTGTGGAGCGCAGCGCAGTTAGTTCTTCGGCCGCCAGGGCTTCGGATAATGCCTCGAGGGCCAGTGCGGCGGTTTTATTTTCTGCACGGAATGGTATGTCCGGATCACTAGCTAGAGTGATGATTCCATTGGGCCTGGGCATTTTGAGCTTCATGTACCCGTAATGGGGTATAGCTTGGAAGATCGTGAATGCCTCCCGCCCTAAAAGGGCGTGGTATCCGCTACTGAACGGGGCCACTTGGAATGTTATTTCTTCGGACCTATAATTCTCCGGCGTGCCGAATACCACATCTAGTGTGATTTTTCCCGCGCATCGTGCCTCCCGACTAGGGATGATTCCTCTGAAGGTCGTGCTGCTTTTCTCAATGCGGCTCTTGTCTATTTCCATTTTTCGAAGATTCTCCTCATAGATGAGGTTTAATCCGCTGCCACCGTCCATGAGCACTTTAGTAAGCCGGAAGCCATCCACAATTGGACTAAGGACCAAGGCGGCTGGTGCTCGGGCTGTTCGGAATTGAGGTTCGTCACTAGCATTGAAGGTTATGGCCGTATCGCTCCATGGATTTATTGCTGCAACGTGGCAGACTTCGGCAAGGCTGTGGAGTGCTCGCTTGCGCCTATTATTTGAGGCGAAGGTCTTGAAGACTGTCAATACTGTATTGTTATTTTCCACGGGATGGTGCTCTATGGTGTTGTTGATGAGGAGATCCCCGCCGCTCTTGGCCACCTGCCGGAGTATCCAACATGCTCTAAGGCTGTGTGTTGGCATGGTATCTGGTGTATTGTGGATTTTGCATGGCCCATTGAGCCATCCTTCCAATACAGTTCCACGCCCTGTAGTGGACTTTGGTTTCTTTGTAATTATATCGGGTGACTTACGAGAGTACACCCTTTTAGTTCGGATGGGGGGTTTAGTGAGAGCTGGAGGATCCCAGAATTTTGTTTGGGTTTTCCAGGCGCTTTCCATCGCACAGTACTTCCGTACTATGGCCGCCAAGTCAGTGAAGTGTGCTATGTCACGACGACTTATGGCGTTGAGGATTCCCTTGTCTGTGCAATTTTTGCAGAAGAATGAAATTGCGTCCTCCTCGCGACAGTCCTTAACCTTGCTCATTACAAGGAGGAATCTGGCCCAATAGTGATGTACTGTGGAAAGATCACTTATGTCTGGGTGGGTGGGTAGATTTAGGTCTAAACCCTAACCCGATCTGAGACCCAGGGGCGGTGGAGCTTCCGAGCTTGGAAGTTCGGGCTCCAGGATGTCGCCCAATAGATCTGGCCCGCTGTCTGATTCTAGGTTCGAAGCTTGGGCCATGTCCTCCCGTAGATGGGTATCTGGCTCGGAGAGCTCGGGAATCTGGACATAGTTTGTCCTCAAAATAGAGGAAGAATCGCTGCATTGCTCCTCCACCACCGCTATCTGATGGGTGACCGGCGGAGAGTTAATCTCCCTATGGTCGGGTTTAAGCCCGATCCGATCATAGTCCATAGCGACTCCCAGGGCGGCGATGCGATCCAAGAGCTCGTTCAAGAAAGAGAGCTCCATTGGATCCATCCGCTCGGCGAATCCCGAGCCGACGTGGAGGCTGTTTTTGATGACCCGAGAAGTCATCGTCGGCGTAACGACTGAATGGGCGGTCATGACGAAGCCGCCTAGTCGGAGAGTTTGGCCTACAGCCAGGGCTCCCCCTGAGGTAATGTTGTCCTTGACAACAAGACGAGCCATCAAGCCTTATCGTGACAGCACAGTGGAACTCTCAATGAAAGCACCAATGTCGGTGTCAAAACCAGTGGATCTCGGGTAGGGGGTCCCGAACTGTGCGTCTAAGGCGGATGGTAACAGGAGGCGAGGGACACAATGTTTACCCAGGTTCGGGCCCTCTCGATGGAGGTAATACCCTACTTCCTGCTTGATTGATCTTGATGATATGAGTATTACAAGAGTTGATCTACCACGAGATCGTAGAGGCTAAACCCTAGAAGCTAGCCTATGATTATGATTGTTGTTGTCCTACGGACTGAACCCTCCGGTTTATATAGACACCGGAAGGGGCTAGAGTTACACAGAGTCGGTTACAAGGGAGGAGATCTACATATCCGAATTGCCAAGCTTGCCTTCCACGCCAAGGAGAGTCCCACCCGGACATGGGACGAAGTCTTCAATCTTGTATCTTCATAGTCCAACAGTCCGGCCAAAGGATATAGTCCGGCTGTCCGAGGACCCCCTAATCCAGGACTCCCTCAGTAACCTTGACATCGCCAGGGTCGCGTGCCCGGCAAGGGAGGTTTTCCCTTAGTGGTGTCTTGCTCCTTTGGCTTGACTTGGTCTTCTTGATCCGCACTTTGATTCTTCAAAGAGCTGATCTCTTGTGCTTGGTCTGGTCTTGGACGTTGTAATCTTGATCTTAGGCCTGTGCATGGTCTGGGAAACAGACCCAGGGTTTGTTGCACCGACAGGAGCCCCCGAGCCTGGCCCAAAGGCGCTGCCGGGCGTCGTCGTGGCAGGCCCTAACTAGTGCACTGACAAGAGGATAACAATTGCTTGTCCCTTGAGATCTTCTTTGTTTCTTCATTAACTTGAGCCCAGGCCAGTTTCCCGGTTCTCCCGTGCGTCGTGTAACGCCAATTGTGGTAGGGCCACTTTTGTAATGGCCCGTGAATGACTTTAACGCATGGGTGAGTAACTGCCAATTCACTCTTCCCACCACGCCCTTATCCTTAGCCACATATGCCACATGCATTGAGTGGGGTAGGTAACGGAGGCGCGTGGTGCGGGAGAGCGTCAAGGCAGGGGCCCGGCCTTCTCGGATTGGTGGAGGAGGACGGCGGTTACCCACCGAGGGGTCGGCTCCCAGCCCCAACTCGCCTATAAAGAAGGGGTGGGGGAGGAGTGAGAGTATTCATCCACACACCCCTCCTCCTCCATTTTCTGCTTTCTCCTGGGGTATGCTGAAAAGGAGAGCCCAGGGCCAGGCCCCAGACCCTAGCTTGGGGTTGATGATGTCGAATGCTCGTGTCGACGCTTGGGGAGTGAGTCTGGTCCGGGCTCCGAAAAGATGCGATGGGCGAGCTGCTCATCGCGCAGGAGATATCAAGCTTTCCCATTATGAAGGAACACTTATCTCCTTCGCTCAGACCGGTCGTCCTTCAACGCCGGAGCCCCAGGGGTTCCCGGTACCCTTCTGGGGTGCAGTGCCTGGGGCTTGTGGTAATACCAACATTGCTCCCTTTGGTGAAGTCGAGGCGAACGTTTAAGACGGCGGCATCTCCCTGCCCCCCGAGGAGGGGAGCGATGCCTCTCGCACGTCTCGGACGCCGCCATCGCCCGCTGCTTCTCCGGGGGAGGTGACGACCTGAGGGGCCAGCGTCCTCCCGGAGCGATGGTGATGAAGAAAGAATTAGGGAAGACGGAGAAGGCGGGTGGCAGGGCGTCAAGTCAGAGTACGATGGCACTCACACCTTCGCCTCGTATTGGCGACCTGCTGATACGTCTCCAATGTATCTATAATTTTTGATTGTTCCATGCTATTATATATTCTATTTTGGATGTTTAATGGGATTATTTATACACTTTTATATTATTTTTGGGACTAACCTATTAACCGGAGGCCCAACCCAAATTGCTGTTTTTTTGCCTATTTCAGTGCAGAAAAAGAATATCAAACGGAGTCCAAACGGAATGAAACCTTCAGGAACGTGATTTTTGGAACAAACGTGATCCAGAGGACTTGGAGTGGACGTCAAGCAAACGACGAGGAGGCTGAAAGTGCGTTATATTGACTAGAGGGGGGGGGGGTGAATAGGCGATTTTTATGAATTCTTCATTGAGAAATTTGCGGGTGAGGAAATTCTTAGCGAAGAACTACTTGCAGCGGAATAAGTACTCAAAAGTTAACATAACAGAACATAGGCATAGTCATCATGATGAAATGAAGACAAGCACAGAGTACAGAAAGAGTAAACACATGATAACACAGGATGAAGACAAGCAGACTGAAGAAATTGAACTGAGGAAATTGAGAAAGTCTTCAGTCAAAGTCTTCAAACAGATATGAACAAGTGCACAACACAGTTATGAGGAAATGAAAGAGTTGAGGAAATAGAACCAGTAAGCTTGGTGAAGACAATGATTTGGTAGACTAGTTCCAACTGCTGTCTCAGTTGTACGTCTGGTTGGAGTAGCTAGGTATTTAAACCTGAGGACACACAGTCCCGAACACACAGTCCTCGCCGTATTCTCCTTGAGCTAAGGTCACACAGACCTTGCCCAATCACTCGTGGTAAATCTTCAGGTGACTTCCAAACCTTCACAAACTCGGTCACTCGGCGATCCACAATTCCTCTTGGATGCTCTAGACCATGACGCCTAACCGTCTGGAAGAAGCACAGTCTTCAAAGGTAACAAGCGTCGGATCCACGCAGGATCAATCTCTTCAGTGATGCTCAATCACTTTGGGTTTGTAGGTGTGTGGGTTTGGGTTTTCCTCACTTGATGATTTTCGCTCAAAGTCCTCAGAGGATGGGATGCTCTCAAATGACAAGTGTCAGTTTCTCTCGGAGCAGCCAACCAGCTAGTGGTTGAAGGGGGGCGTCTATTTATAGCCTAGGGAGCAGCCCGACATGATAAGACATAAATGCCCTTCAATGATATGACCGTTAGGTGGGTAGATATTTTGGGACAGCTGGCACAAGGCACATTAACGGTCGGAAATTTGAGTATCAAATTCCTCAGGGCTATCATGTTCCTCACTGTGTAGGCAATCCGCACTGGCGAATTCCTAACTCCTCAGTCAGAACAAATTCCTCAGCGACCAGAAGAACTTCGTCTCTATCACTGAAGAAATTGACTGAACTGTATGATATTTCCAATGGCTTCACTCGAAGGGATTGGTAGGTGTAGGATTTTGAGTTGAGCATCACATGGAAATTTTTCCTTAGTATTTCCTCGACCCCCTTTAACAGTACGGTGTTTCCTATGACTCAAGAAAGAGAAAATGAAACTACGAAAACAAAAGTCTTCACGCTTCATGTTCCTCGAATGAATACCAAGTCTTCAAGGTCACACCAATTTCTTCACTTTCAAAGTCTTCAGAAAGTCTTCAGAAATCCAAAGTCTTCAGTCGAAGAACTTCATTTTTAGGGGTCAACTTTCTCTGTAAATGTCAAACTCCTCATAGACTTATAGACCTGTGTACACTCATAAACACATTAGTCCCTTAACCTATAAGTCTTCAATACACCAAAATCACTAAGGGGCACTAGATGCACTTACAATCTCCCCCTTTTGGTGATTGATGACAATATAGGTTAAGTTTTCAACGGGGATAATCATATGAAGTGTAAATACTGATACTGAGGAATTTGATTGCAAGATATAGAAGAACTCCCCCTGAAGATGTGCATAGTGAGGAATTTGCTTTTGAAGCAATGCAGACTTGAAGAGTAGAATCATGGAGATCTCCCCCTATATCTTGTAATTCATACTCGCATTTGACATATAATATGAAGAATTTGAAATGCATGATGAAATATGGTGACTGATGTAATTCAGCATGCGTGCATTAACATTAATGAGGAATAAGCATGCAGAGAAACACAGCAAAAGTATCAGGCCACCATAGAGTTTAAGTTTACAACTCGATCCAACAAAGTCATCAGAAGAACGAGAGTTGTAACTTCGCAAAAAGAACACCCATATATGTAGACCCGCTTGAAGACTAACTCAAATTTCTCCCCCTTTGTCATCGAATGACCAAAAGGATCGAAAATGAGGACTAACGCCCCTGAAGAATATCATGTTGATGGAGGAGCGCCAGCGTTTTTGGGGTCGATTGTTGTTGTAGGGCCTGCCGCAGTGTCATCAAGGAAGGAACCTTGACCTTCTTGTATTTCTTCGGTGGAGGTGCAGACCAGTCAAAGTCCTCCTTGAGACTCATTTGCTTCAGATCTTCTTCACCATATAGATGTGACATAGCAGCCCAGGTGCGACCGAAGATTTCATGGAGGTAGTAATGCTTTTCTTCACTGCATTATGTGTAGCAGTCATGTTGTGAAGAATGGAACCAAACTGACGCTTAACCCGTTTATGGTTTCGATCCACCTTCTGGTGAAGACTAAGAAGCAGCTCATGGTCAGTCATCACTCTTGGAGCAGTGGCTTGAGGATTTGGCTTGGATGCATTAGCAGCAGAATCATGAGTGGCAGAGTCATCATTGGTGGAATAAGATGCAGCTTTGCGAAACTGACCATCCAATGGACGAATGCCTTCATCAATGACAGTTGGTGCCTTGCCCTTCTCATCAGCTGAGGAATATGTCCGTTTGAGGACTTCAATTGGGGGCAAGTAGCTGAGGTGATTCTGAAAATCAGCTTTGTAGTTGAGTGAAGACCTTGTTCTGAGGAATCTCATGATCCAAGGAGCATAAGGCTTCAACTCAAACGGAGAGAGTGCAACATTTGCCAGAGTCCTCATGAAGAAATCATGATAGTTGACAGGAATGCCATGTATGACGTTGAATAGCAGATTCTTCATGATACCAACAATTTCCTCATCAGATGAGTCATGGCCTTTGATCGGACTCATTGTCTTCGTCAGAATACGATAAACTATTCTTGGCACATAGAGCAATTCCTTCATGAGGAATTTTGTCCTTGGGGATTGACCAGGCTTCAGAGGCTTCATAAGCACTTGCATATAATGGGCAGTCAGTTCAGGCTCTTGGTACAGGCAACGAGCTCCTTCAGGTGGAGGATTGATGGGCAGGGCGTGAAGTAATTCAGAGGCCGGTGCCTTATAATGAGTGTTTTCGGTCATCCAGTCCAACACCCAAGTATTGATGTCGTCAGCGTCACCTGTGATATGCAGTGTTGCATAGAACTGAAGAATAAGTTCTTCATTCCAATCAACAATGTCTGAGCAAAAGTTGAGGAGGCCTGCGTCATGAAGCACACTGAGGACAGGTGAGAAGCACGGCAGGGATTCCATGTCCACATGAGGAATGTGCTCGTGGTCGAGGACTTTATCCTTGTTGAAGAGCAGTGATGAATAGAATTAGCCTGGTTGGTAGTCCAGAAACGCTTCCTTCTAAGACGAGCAGTGTCATATGGATTATAATCTATGAAGAACACGTGCTCGCCGAAGAAGTCATCAACCTTGAACTTCTGCTTCTTCGAGAAGGGATCCTTTGGCTTGGGCTGAGGAGTATCAGTCAATTGCATCACCACCTTAGGAATCGCAATCTCAGGCTCCACAGGCTGAGGAATTTCAGCTTCTTCTTCAGTGGCAGCCTGGGTCTTCAATTCTTCATTTACATTTTCTTCAGCACTAGTGGCTGGAATCTCTTCATGTACAGAAGGAGTTGCACGAGGTTCTTCAGATCCCATTTGTACTTCAGTGTTGACAGGGGACTGAGGAATTTGTTGAAGTGGTGTGAACAGAGGAGAGTTGGGGTGCTGACTTTCCCAAAAATCATCATTCAGCACTGGTGTTGTACACTCAATGTCCACATCTTCATCATCTTCTTTTTCTTCAACGCCGGCCTCTTCAGCAGTGAACTGAGGCATGGGCGATCAGACTATTGGGGTTGAAGGGATTGCATCCACTTCAATTTCTTCATCCAACTGCTCTGACGAAGCAGCAGAAGGAATGTCATCATCAGATTCACTTGGAATCACATATTCTTCATCAAAAGAAACAAGGTCCTTTGATGGCATGGATGAGATAGGAATAGCATCAACTGGGTTTGCAAAAGAGCTGGTCAATGGCTTCATCTTCTTCGGAGCTGAAGAATGTGATGAAGTTGAAGCCTTCCTTTTTTTCACCGCTGCACGTTCTGCAGCCTTGATCTTCTTCACATCTGATGTAGATGGAAGGATCGGAGTTGGGGTTGGTGCAGGAGGAGCAGAGGAATTTGGTTGAATTTCTTCAGGCACAATTGATGCAGTTGCCCTGACTTCTTCATTTTCTTCAGGCACAGCCCTTGAAGCTTCAGCTGTCCTGACATTTTCTTCAGGCGCAACACTAGTGGTTGCCCTGGCAATTTTATCAACGGCTGGAATGCAGTCATCAGCCCTGGTACTTTGAGTTTCTTCAGCAGCGTGAATATCATCAGCGGTCCTGGCATTTTCTTCAGTTGGCTGAGCAGATGCTTCAGCCTGAGGATTTTCTTGTTGCATTGGGGCTGCAACATTGGAAGTGAAATTTTCAGTCAAATTCACAAATCTGACTTTGGCTCCAAGCCAGTCAGCATAGTAGCGATCAAATTCATCACTCATTTGCTTGATCTCAGCTTACAAGGCAACAGGTTCTTCAGGGGAAAGCTTCAGAACATTTTGCTTCAGAAAGCGCTGTTTCTTGTACTGCGCTTTCTTCACTCTTCTTCCTTGTTCAAATTTCCATTTCTCTTCTTCAATGAAGGCAGTCAAAACATGACTTTGACAAGGAGTGAGGTTCATCTCCGGCAAAGGTGTGTTGGGATCCTTGTGCCATAGGTCGATGAAGTCTAGGATCAGCTTTGGATCCAGAAGCAATGGCACATTGCTACCTTTGGCTCTAGCGGCCTTGACTTGCCTGTCTTTGATGATTTCAGCAAGTTCCTCATCGTCAGCTTCGTCTTCATCAGAAGGTACTTGGAAGGTGACCTGCTTCTTGTGAGGACTTGGTCGAGTGCCTCATCCAGAAGTGGCCTTTGTCTTCAGCCGAGAGGGGCCAGTTGAAGAATTTGGTGCAGCTGAGGAACTAGCAGAAGCTCCCGAGGCAATAGAGATGCCTGTTGTCCTTTGGCACGTGGCGAGATGCACAGGTGTTGAGGATTTGGACGGGGCAGCTGAGGACTTTGGGGGAGGAGCGGGAGCAGCTTGAGGAGTTGGCCGTGAGGGCTTTGAAGAATATGGCCTTGAAGGCATTGAAGATGAAGCACTTGGCTTATGAGCAGGCTTCTTTGACATGGCCTTCTTCGGCTTGCTAGCAGAGGCCTCAGCAGTGGCAGCAGCAGCAACAGAGTCTTTGTTAAATTTCCTCACTACTTCTCTTGCTTGTTTGGCCAATTTGGCCTGGCGCTTGGCCCATGCATCAGGATAATCCTCACCACGCTTGAGGCTGGTAGGATCAGCTTCTTGGCCAGGTGCCAACGGAGGTCTTGGGCATGGAGGATTTAGAGCGAATTTCTTCATATATTTGGGAGTAACATATCTGTACTCCCTCCACTCCCTTGCCCATCTCCTCTCTATTCTTTGAATGCGCACCTTGCGCTGATTTTTGTCCTCTTTGGCAAACTTGGCCTCATCTGGAGTGCAATAACCCTTGTATATGTCATCAGGGATCTCGAAAGCAGTATTAACCTTAGGCCTCTTTCCTCCTTTTTGTGCTTCTTTCCATCAGCCATTTTCTTCAGCTGAGGAATTTGAACAATAGAATTCTCTGAAGAGATGTGCAATTTTTCTTCGAGGAACGCTGCAAATGAGTTAAGTTGATGAGAACCTAGTGATTCAGCAGCGGACATGTGTACCTGTGAACAGAGTATAGTTGCGAGGAATTTGGAGAGGTCATATGCGTTCTCAGAGGTTTTTCAAAAAGACAAGTTTGAGGAATTTGACCAGATGAGTCTTGAAGAATTTCACTAAGCGTTCTTTGTCTTAGGTTCCAGAGTTGTATAGATCAAAAATCCACACAATTGAGGAATCTTGAAGAAAAATATTGCTTAGAGAAACGGATCAAGAACAGATGACATGTGAGGTGTTTTAGTGTGTGAGGATTTGAAGAAAAACACCTTTGAAGATTTGGTAGAAATCATTCGAATCAAACAGGGCAGTAAAAGTAGCTTTTAATTACCCTGGACAAAGAACACGACGGACTGGGAAGTGTAGATGTGAAGTTGTCAGTTCAGATCTTCCATGCCCTAGCTCGGCTGAGGAAGACAGCTACGGCGGTGGCGGAGTGAAGAAATCCGTAGTTGGCACGAGTACGACGGCGACGAGGTCGAGGCAGTGAAGCTCTTCCTCACCAGCGACGATGAAGTAGCGGCGGCGCTAGGGTTTGAGAAGATCGAGCTGGAGTGAGGTCGAGCGGAGAAAAAGTGAAGTGAGGAAGGGGAGGGGTATTTATAGCCACGGTGAAAAACTGTTCGCCCGAAGAAATTGGACGAATGTGCCCCTGACCTTTCTCATTCGCTTGACATGTGTCACCCATGTACTGAGAGGTGGCGATCGTGTGAGATCGTGGGTGAATAGATAAACATTACATATAATGCGGAACGGTTTGAGCGGCAAGGCCGAAAATTTAGATATGATAGGTTAAACGTTCCGTTCGCAAATTCTTCAGCTGACAAGGACACAGTGAAGATTTTGAACGAGTTTCAAATAGAACGCACATAAAGAATTTGTGAATAGATTGGGTTGAGTTTAGCATAGAGGGGGAAGGGTCCGATCACATTCACTTAGCAGAAAAAGCAACTTGAAGAAATAGCAATAAGTGAATGCTGTAGAGGACATAAACTCATATATATATATATATATATATATATATATATATATATATATATATATATATATATATATATATATATAAGGCTGGACTATTCTGTTACCCGTAACAGAATAATATTCTGTTGCCCCCCGCCCTATATAGGCGCGACGCGCCGACCACCGTAGAATCCCTCCGACCCAGCCCGAACCCAACCCGCCTTCTTCCGCCGGAGGCAGCCGTCGTGGGCGAGCGAGCGACGGCGGCAGCCGGAGCGAGGGAGCCCGCGGCACCGTGACTAGCCGGCGACGGATCCGCCGCCGTCTCCTGCCTCCTTCCGTCGCCGGATTCATCGACGGGGCCGTGATCCGTCGTCTCCTGCCTCCTTCCGTCGCCGGATCCATCGGCGGGGCCGTGATCCGCCGTCTCCTAGCTCCCTCCGTCGCCGGATCCAACGATGGGGCCGTGATCCGTCGTCTCCTGCCTCCCTTCGTCGCCGGATCCAACGACGGGGCCGTGATCCGCCGTCTCCTGCCTCCCTCCGTCGCCGGATCCAACGATGGGGTCGTGATCCGCCGCCTCCTGCCTCCCTCTGTCGCTGGGGCTCCTTCTCCGGGGTAGTGATCCCCGCAAGGTGCTGCCTCCCAGGACCTCTTCACCAGACGTCCACCACAAGCAGGAGCTGCATCAATGGCGCCGCCTCCGAAGAACATGCCAATACGCCGCCCACGAGAGGAAGAAGAAGAAGTCAGTCCACTGGAGGTAATGTCTGCTTCCCACGTTTGTGTCAGTACATCAGTTCATCAGTCCTGCTATGAAGAAGAACCTGATAGTACATTGCAAATGCTTGATCAGTTCATTACACCCCTGCCACTTGATGCACAATTTGGATGTCGAGGTTACTGGCAGTACCTCTAATATGATAGCTTCAGTTCAAAACCAAAAAACATAAACTTATGTATCAGTCCAAGGAGCTACTAGGCTTTATATAAGGTTCAGCTACCACTGCAAGTTGTATGATGTTATTTCTAATAGTACATGCCGTGTAGTTGCGTCAGTTCGAACTAGTGAAAGAATGTTGTTGAAAAAAATATACACATGTTACACAATAAGTTCAATGATACATAAACTAGGAGTACTTCTAGTGTAGTTGCATAAGTTATAGATGAACAAAAGAGAAGACATGCATCAGTTATATATATATATATATGCATATCCATACATCTCTGAAGTTCAATGTTCAGTTTACAAGCAGTGCTAAAAAATAGTACATCAGTACATCAGTGTTGAGCATGTACGGTTATACTGTTCGACTGAAAATGAAACCAGATACAAAATAGAGAACAACAGTTTAAATAACAACCAGCGATGCAAGTTCAACTTGTACATTGCCTTCAGTGCATGACATGTTACCCATAGCATGTATACGAGAAAAATGCAGAAAAGATTAATCCCAAAACTGTTGAATGTCATTGCAGAAGCGAGCAATGCGGCACACGCAGCGAGCGTTTGATGAGCCAAGCAGATATGGGGCACCACCTGGTTGGGTAACACCAGAAATACCACCTGGATACTTCAACAATACAGGCAAATTTCAAGATACACCGGAATCATCAGAAGCACGGACAAGTTCTTCTATGCAGCAAACACTAATATCTGGGAATACAAGCTTTGTCACTCGTGGGTTGCAACAAGGCCAACAATATCCCCAACAACAAATGTTTTCCTTCCCTAGCGCATGCAGAAAGCCAAGGACAGGAAGCCGTGGATGGGTTGCAACAAGGCTTCCACCAGTCGCTCCGTCAACATCAATCATCCGTGCTGCAAAAGCGGTTGCGACGGGAAGACCAGGCCAAAGAGACAGAAATTTTGGCCGCTCTAGCAGGTTCCAAAGTACAAGATATGAGCCATATAGACAGGAGCAACCTCACAACGAATCTGAGGGGAGACAGCCGTACAATGAGAGACAGAGATCTTTGTCAACATTGCTCCCTCCAAGAGATGCATTGCTGCATGTGCCAAGGGTGACACCACACGCGCCCATACACCAGGGTGAACAGCAAACACCGGAGGCAGCACAGAGCTATACACATGTAAAATCCATATAGAAAAAAAACATACAAGCACAGTCCATACCATGGTACTGTGACCACCCCATCTAACATTTTCATAACTGCTTTTTTGTTTGCTCACTGTTGCGTGCAACCACCTAACATTGAAGCTTACGTTCTGCCAAGACTAGAGATGCGCTATGAAACTTTTGAAGAAGCAAAGAACTTCTACAACGTCTATGCGAAGCACGCGGGTTTTGCTGTCAGGGAAGGCCCCAAGTTTAAGACCAGAGCCTACCTTTATTGCACGTGCTATGGAGTCTATGAATCGAAGGTGTCTGAAGCAAATAGACAGCAGAACAAAACGACAGGAAGGACTAACTACGGGGCTAAATGAGGCTGAAGAAGGAGAAGGATGGAACATTTGTCGTAAAAGAGATAGTCTGGGAACACAACCACATGCTACAGCTCGCTCCGGAAATGCTTGTCTTTTGCACTCCCACAAAAACTTTGACAAAACAATCTTGGAGTACGTCAAGTACCTGTAGTTCAAAGGTATTGAACACGCGCAAATCATGAGCATACTGGGCGGTGATGACCCTGGTAGCTACTTCCTCAAAATGAATGCCAAAGACCTGATTAACCTGTAAGTACAAACTTGTTCTCCTCCCATAAACCGCCTCTGTCTTTTTTCCTCTGTCAGTACAAACATATTACGCAACGCATGACCTGACACCAGTTCAACATGCATTTTTGAATGAACTTTTAATATGCAGGAAAGCAAAGAATTCAAGGATGGATGATGTGGACGATGTCCTAAAGACTGTCAACTTCTTTAGGGAGATGAAAGCTATAAACAGGGAATTCTTCTGTGACATGCAACTCGATGAGTCTGACAGAGTTAAGAACATATTCTGGGCGAATGCAAACTGCCGAGGGGCCTATCAGGGCTTCGGTGACTGCGTAACATTTGACACCACATATAAGACCAACAAGTACCATATGCCACTTGGGGTGTTTGTCGGTACTAACAACCACTTACAGACTACATTCTTTGGTTTTGCCCTGATAAGAGATGAGGATGCAGATTCATTCAGATGGCTGTTCAAGACATTTTTAAGGTGCATGAGAGGGAAGGCTCCTACATGCATCCTCACAGGTACAACCGCGAAAACCACCCCCAACCACCACCACCACCCCCCTCCCCCAAAAAAATAAAAGGAAAATAACACAGTAAAAAATGTTGTGTCAGTTCTATTGGTATATATGCACCACCATATGCTGACCACTCCATGTCTCTTTTCTCATTACCAGACCAGTGCCAGGCAATGGCTTTGGCGATACCAGATGCTTTCGGGAACACAGTACACAAGCTGTGCCGCTGGCACATTATGAAGAAGTACAGGGAACACCTCGCATACCGGTACTACCTGCACGAAGACTTTAAGGATGAATTCACATGAATCCTCAACTGGCCCCTCATGGCAACTGAGTTTGAGGATGCCTGGAAAGGACCCATGGATAGGTACAACCTCCATGATGATGCCACGATGGTGGCCATGTGGAACGAGCATGAGAAATGGATATCAGCCTACTTCAAAGAAATTTTCTGCGCCAAAATGACATCCACACAGTGAAGTGAGAGCATGAACTATGTGCTCAAGAAGAACTTTGTAAGTGAGAGACAAAACCTACACCGTTTTGTCAGCCAGGTAAACTCCTGCGTCAAAACCAGGAGGCAGATAGAGAACCAAGAGACAATGGGTAACATGGTATAGCTCTATCACCTGTCGTGAGACAAAAAAACATGCTTACTAAAGTAAAACTTTATTAGTTAGACAAGTTTTTGCTGCGAGAAAACTAACAAATTGGTCATCATTCTTGCATGTGCAGAAGGAACAAAACACGCTGACCTTCTATGGGTTTGACACCCAGATGGCAAAGGTTTACTCGCGAGCTGTGTACAGCGAGATCAGAAAAAGGCTAAAACTGAGCACACTCTTCATGGCGACAGAGACGGAAGAGCCCACAAAGTACCTCGTGCGCTACAACAACCCGCAAAAACTGTCTGCATGGTCTCAGCATGCGTTCCAGGTGGTTGCAGACCCCATGGTAGAAACATATGAGTGCGAGTGCAGGCTATGTGACCACACAGGTGAGGACTACAAAAAAAGATGTTACATACTGTACGACTTTATTTGCAAAGTTTTTTTCGAATGAAATGACAAAAAACATGCATCTCTTCCAAAAACAATACATGTCTTTTCTGCATGCATGTCCTGTGCATGATGCAGACAATTAAGGCTGCCAGCGTTCCAGAGAAATACATCCTCAGGAGATACACCAAACGCCCGAACATCCAGCCAACATTCGACAGAAATGACTTGAGGACAGTAGCGTCAAACAAGGCATCCCAATACTGCATTGAAAGCTCACTGCTGACGCTGAACATGAGGGTGCACAGAATTTTTTTGAGAAGCCAAGAGCAAATGGCGAGGTCGCGGGTCATCATGGAGAAACTTGAAAAAGAACTCGACGCCATGCATTCTGCTGAAAATGGAGGTGTGGCGGACAATGAAGCCATTGAGAAGGATATTGCTACAATGTTATCCGGGATGAATCATCTGGGAGCTGTTGACCCGTTCGACAACGAGGAAGAGGAGCAACAGCAACCAGAGCTTGCCCATGTGCACACTCAAGAGCACCAACAAGCTCACATGCGAGATCATGAGCTTGATGGTGCTGTAGGCGAACGACATGACAATAGCACATCCTACCAGCAGCAGCAGGAAAGAGTGATTAAACCACCCATATTCTCAAACACAAAGGGGAGGAAGAGTAAGACGCAAGCAGCGAAAGCAGCAGCCAAAAAGCCGCCACGCCCCATCAAGCGTGTGGAATTTGGCCCGGACGGCAAACCTCTCGGGATATGGGCATGCGGATTCTGCAACGTCGAGAGCAACCATAACTACCGCACATGCCCACTCCGCACAGATGGCACTGTCAACAAGCACAAGCAGATTGGAGCCACCCAGGTTTCTACCAATGGAGACAACACACGTGACAGCTACACTTGCCGCAAGTGTGGGGGAACTAACGGGCATAATGCCCGCACGTGCAAAGTGGGCAAGGAGGTCATTGGCGCTGAACAGACACAGGGCAAGGTGCAGAGTTCCAAAAAATCAAATGAAGACAATGAAGAAGAAGAGTTTGACAAGAATGACGACCAATCAGACGAAGACAATGAAGATGACAGTGTCGGGGACGAGGAAACTGAAACTAACGATGAAGCTGCCAAGGCTCAACCAGGAAAGGGCGCCGGCAAGGCACAACATTCGGGGCCAGTTAGGAGAAGCTCAAGACTGAACAACTGAACAATACTTAGTGGTCTCAGTTGCCTCGGCACACAATGAGGAAACATTTCAGAAACACTGTCGTTACCAAAACTTATTTAGCTTTATCGTCGATTTCTCGATCAGTACTATAGTTAAGATATAATTTGTGATTTGTGCCCGCTGGACCAGTGACATTATTATGTAAACCATTTGATAATCCTTTTGAATGCACTCACAAATACATTTGAAAAAACTTATCTGGATTTATCTGACGCAAATGCTACTGTCAACCAGTAACTTAGCAGCAAAAATATGTCAAGGAAAATTTAAACTCTTATAGTACATCAGTACCGATAGTTCTCAGTCGTCAGTACAAAGGCAGAGTACACATCAATACTGATATAATTTGTGATTTGTGCCCGGTGGAGCAGTGACATTATTATGTAAACCATTTGATAATCCTTTTGAATGCAGTCACAAATACATTTGTACTGACGAAAAACACTACTGTTGACCAGTAACTCAGCAAAATTTTTTGAAGGAAAATTTAAACTCTTATAGTACATCAGTACTGATAATTCTCAGTCGTCAGTACAAAGGCAGAGTAAAACAAACACACCCGTGAACACCTCAAAAAAACATCGTTTTGAAAAAACAAAGCTATGTCTGCTTCTGCCAGTCCCAATTCAGAAAGACCATCAGTACATAAAAATAATTACCTCAAACAAAAATGCGAATATAATACATTCTGTACTGATGAAAAATCTAATTTATCTATAAAAAATACTCAGAGATTATCTTGATATAAACAATCCTTTAAAAATACAAAAAATGTTTTAAAAAACATTAGCATCACACATAGTCTCACTGGTATTTGGTAAGTTCAATTACACTTAAATCACCAGTCCAAGTACCACAGTAGAGGAGTACAGAGCTCCATCATCACCAACCCTAACACGTGCAAGTGGGATAAGCAGCTGATAAGTACAGCTTGACAAAGACGAATCAGTGCGATAGTAAAATGCCGTCATCACCACCCTTGAGACGTGCAAGTGGGATTTAGCAGGTCATAAGTACAGCTTGACAAGACTAGTCAGTGCATCAGTAAAAACCATTTGACTTGGACGGTTACTTCTTCCAGGCCACCACCCGCGCCACCCACTGAGCGGTTGCCACAAGGGACTGCAAACGGCGACCCCACGCCACTACACCCACTACACCCACGTCCCCGACGAACCGCCTCCCACAAATCCCCGTCGACGCACTGCAAAAAAACCCCCATTCTCTTCCATCTCTCCATCATCCCCACAAACAACCATTGCCGCTTCCATCTCCACTGCACACAAACCACAAACTTCTCTCTCACAAGCCCACGGCCGCCGGAGGAGGGCGATGGCGGAGGAACCGTCCACCAAGCGTCATCAAGACGAGTCGTCGGACAAGAGCAGCAACCTCGTCGATGTTCACGTCCCCGGCGAGAAGCGCGAGTACACCAAAACCCTCAGAGAGGTTGAGCTCCACGGCAAGGAGACGCTGGAGATCGTCTGCACCAGCGAACCAGACAAGGCCGACGAGGTGATCTCCAGGCTCTGGAGGAAGCTTGGCGGCATGCTTCGTAGGATCGTCGGCGTTGGTGTGCACTACACCAACAAAGATGAACCTCCCCAGATGGCAGCAGTCCTGCAGTTGTGCGTCGACGACCACTGCTTGGTGTACCACATCACAGCGGCCACAAAATGGTGAGCCATCCTACTCATTTGCCCTGTTTGGTTTATCTGTTTTATTAGTACTGTATCCTAAAAAATCTCATCAGACTTGTTTCCTAACTAGATGTACTAGTGTGGTTTGTGAAAAGTGGATGCACTACTGCATTTTCTCAAGTAGATACACTATAAATGTGTTTTTGAACCTGATGCACTGATTACTATTTGGAAAATCTTGCGGAAGATTAATTTCTGAAGTTGATTGACTAGTGTAGTTTCTGAATTTGATCCAATAGTGTAGTTTATGTACTCGATGTATTAAAAAGATGTTTCTGAACTTGATGTAGTGAAGTATTTTCTGAATTTGATCTAATGTTATTTTCATAATAAAATAAACTAAGGACTTGGTGAAGCACTGTTTATGTGTTATCCTATTCAACAAAAGTAAACTAAACTAGTACCAAAGCAGAACATACAACATTGACTGAAACTATGTATAATCCAAAAAGAAGAATAACATGATGTACTTAATTTAATTTCAGAACTTTGTTTATTAGTTTTTGAAGTACATTCATCCATTATTTATGCTACATAAACATCTACTTAATGGATTCATCGCTTGTAAAACAAAACAAAAATGAATAATTCAAACATCAAAGTAATGCTAATTTTCAAAAATGTCTCTCCCCTTGCAGGCCCAAGCGCCTGAACGAGTTGCTACAGCATGAGACGTTGTTCACATTTGCCGGTTTCAGCATTGAAAGCGACAAAGAGAAGCTGAAGTTGTCCGGTTTGGAGATCAACCCCAACAAGTTCATCGACATTCAGTGCAAGTGGAGAGTTCCATACACCGGAAAAGAGTACGACTCCTTGACTGATGTTGCAGCCAGCGTCATCCACCCATTCTACAAAGGCATGAAGAAGAACATCAACACGTAGGAAGACTACAAAATGTTGGGGACCAGCCCGCTGCCAGACAACATCATCGAGTACGCAGGAGTAGATGCGTACGCCACGTACAAGTCATGGAGCATGATCGACTACATCACAGATGGTTCGGAATTTGCAAAATAGTGAGAGGCTGCGAATTTCTACGACCACCCCTATTGCCCCTTTTAGGGATGAAGATACATCAGAGCCTGCCTTCGTTTTCCTTTCGCTTGTGCTTGCCTTTTATCTTGTTGTTTCAAATTAGTAGTTTGCTCTTGTTGGGTTGAACCAGTATGATTATGTCGTGCTTGTCATGGTTGAACAAGTTTATTTATGTCATCAAGTACAGTGTTTTGCTTATCTCATTATATAAGTTTGGTAGCTTCGTATGTTGTTAATCCATCATTTCAAATTCAAAAGTAGCTTCTGAATGGAACTTTGTGGCTGCTCTAAAGTACTAGTTATGATGCAACTAATCACACAACGTTGTTCTATGTCTAGTTTTGATTCAGTATTGTATAGAAAACATAACGTTGAGATCAATCAGCTCAATTTGAGTTGCTTAACAACACTTCAAAACTAGAAGCAAAAATTCTTAGTACTTCATGTAGTGTTCTCATTCATATGTAGCTGCTAGAAAATTAACAAGTACTACAAACAGAAAAAGTTAAGAAGCATCAGCACACACTTATGTTGGTCGCTTGCAGATTAAGAATGACAGTACTAGTACACTTGATCGGACAGTACATACGTACTACAATAAAAAGTACATAGAAGCATCAGTCCGTAAGTGCTACTATGAATGGACTATCAGTACAACTTAGTCTACACGCAAGTACATCTTAGATTACACTTACACAAAACTGACAAGAACTAGAACAAAAAGTTTCAGTCCAAGTTACTGGTGGAGTCAAGTACTAGATTCAAACAAACAAAAAAAGAAAAAACTGACCGCCCAAGGTCAGGCGCAGGCCCTGACGCTGCTAGGTACTTGAACTCGAGCCCATAGGCGAATCCCTAGTAATCCGAACAACACAGGGCCCACCGATCAGGGCCCACAGGTCAATAGAGAGAGCGAGTGTCGTGTATAAGCGCTCAGGTAAGTATTCAGAGGAGTTCGACCAATGAGCCTTGGCTGCGCTTATAAATAGGTCCGGAGCCCCCTCGACTAGCGAGGTGGGACTAAAACCAGAGCGCATGCGCACGCCGCACTGCACAGCCGCGCGGACGAGCTATCTGGGCCGGAAAACGGCCCAATAGCCTGCATCGTTTACAAACACCCCACCAATAAGCCCAGTTAAACAAACCAGAGGGCGAGGCAAAGAAATATAAACTACAAGAAAAATGTTCGAAACTGAAAATATATAAATTCAAATACTAGTTCGCAGGAAATAACTTTGAATACGAAAAATATAAATAAAAATAATTTTAGCTCTGCACCACGGATGATAAAAAAGGGAGAAAATATGATACAAAAACAATGAACCTCTAAAAAGAAGAGAACTTAATAGCCTATTTGTTAAATGTACATAATTTAATAAACCGAATTAAATATTACTTTCAAGTTCAACTACTAAAATGCAAAAAGTTGAAAACATATAATGTTTGTCAATTATGCTAAACTTCTTATTTACATAAAATCTGACAAGTTCAACTACTAAAATAAAAGAAGTTCAAATAGAATTTATTTGTCAATTCTGCTAAATTTCTAATTTATATAAAATCTGTACACACCTCAACGAACGATCTGGTCGTAAAATAATCTCAATCCCACAAACCACCCAAAAAAACAAAAAAACTCAGTTCAAACATACATATGACATCATTACTAAAAAAGCAGGATCAGTCGGGCCACTCACACCACTACGACACCAAATTTCAAAACCGCACGCTGTATGAAATTACATTTTAGTTCACACAACACTAAACCATAAGTGCACTAAAATGAGAATACAAAAACTATAAAGGCCTAACTTAGGTAAGTACAGATGAAAATAAAATAAGTACCAGTTTTGAGCAACAACTCCCAGGGCACTGAAAAATGTCTTAAGACAAACTAGTCTATAAGACTTCAGTGGACAAACAAGACTTAACATCCTCACGGAAAAACATCACAAAACATACGTCACCTAAACAGTCCAAAATGCCGTCATCACCACCCCTGAGACGTGCAAGTGGGATTTAGCAGGTCATAAGTATAGCTTGATAAGACAAGTCAGTGCATCAGTAAAACCACTTGAATTGGACGGTTGCTTCTTCCAGGCCACCACCCGCGCTACCCACTGAGCGGTTGCCACAAGGGTCTGCAAACAGGGACCCCCACAACCACCACACCCACGCCCCCGACGAACCGCCTCCCACACATCTCCGTCGACGCACTGCAAAATACCCCATTGTTTTCCATCTCTGCCTCATTCCCAGAAACCACCATTGCCGCTTCAATCTCCACTGCACACAAACCACAAACTTCTCTCTCCCAAACCCACAGTCGCCGTAGGAAGGCGATGGCGGAGGAACCATCCGCCAAGCGTCATCATGGCGAGCCGTCGGACAAGAGCAGCAACCTTGTCGACGTTCACGTCCCCGGCGAGAAGCGCGAGTACACGAGAACCCTCACAGGAGTTGAGCTCCACGGCAAGGAGACGCTGGAGATCGTCTGCACCAGCGAACCAGACAAGGCCAACGAGGTGATGAGCAGGCTCAAGATGAAGGGCGGCGGCTTGTATCCGAGCTTCATCGGAGTTGATCTGGAGTTCACCAGCGATGATGAACCTCCACAGATGGCGGCAGTCCTGCAGTTGTGCGTCGAGGAACTCTGCTTGGTGTACCACATCGCAGCAGCCACAAAATGGTAACCCATACTACTGTTCATTCATTTGTTGTACTAGTACTACTCACTAAAAACTTCATTAAACTAGTTTCCCAACTAGATGAACTACTATACTTTGTGAAGTGTATGCACGAGTACATGTTTCTCAACTTACATGCATTTCTGAAACTGTGAAGTGGATTGTTTCACCAGATTAGCATCTGAAAAAATGTTTATAGAATTCTGAACTTGATGCACCAAATTAATTTCTGAACTTGATGTGCTAGCATAGATTCTGATCTTGATGCACTAGTATAGTTTATAGAATTGATGTATTTAAAGATGTTTGGTGAAGTGGTATAGGTCCATATCTTGATGCACATGTTTCTCAAATTAATTTCTGAACCTGATATAGAATTGATGCATCAAGCACTGTTATAGGTCTTTTATTCAACAAAAAAGAAAACTAAACTTGAATCAAGCAGCACATATATCATTGAATCTGGTAAAATGATTCTTGAATTTGGTGAAGCATTTGGTGAAGCACTGAAGATAGCAAAAAAGAAAAATAACATCGTGGAGTTGAATTTAATTTCAGGACTTTGTGTACTAGTTTCTGGACTACATTCATCCATGACTTATACTATATAAGCATCTACCTCATGGATTATCACTTTCAAAACCAAAAAGCAGAAGAATTAAATCTTCAAAAAAGAAGACTAATCTTTAAATGTGTGTCTCCCCCCTTGCAGGCCCAAGCGCCTCAAAGACTTCCTGCAGGAGGAGAAATTGTACACATTTGTCAGTTTCAGCATTGGAGGTGACAAGCAGATGCTGAACAAGTCTGGTTTGGAGATCAACCCCAACAACTTCATTGACATGCAGCGCAAGTGGAAAGATCCAAAGACCAGCAAATACTACGACTCCTTGGCTGATGTTGCAGGCGGCGTAATCCACCCATTCTATAGCGGCATGAAGAAGAAGATGGACAAGAGAGAACACAAACTGTGGGGGACCAGCCCGCTGCCAGACAACCTCATCACGTATGCAGGAATAGATGCGTACCCACGTACAAGTCATGGAAGACAATCGACAACATCGTGACAGGTTGGGATATTTCAAAAGAGCAGGAGGCTGACCCTACTACCACTGCAACTTCGCGGGATGAAGATGCATGAAAGTCTGCATTCGTGTTGCTCGCACTTCTGCTTGTCCTTAATATTGTTGTTTCAGATTTGTATTTGCTTTCGTTATGTTGAACCAGCTACCTTATGTTATGTCTGTCAGGGTTTGAACAAGTTTGCCTATGTCTATCATGTACATCGTTTTCTTATGTCAGTCAACAAGTTTGCTAGCTTCCTATTTTGTTCATCCATCATTTGAAGTTGAAGTAGGTTGAAGTTGAAACCAGTCATGCAGAAACAAAAATCATACATGGATATTTTCACAAAAAAACAAAAACAGTGGCAGACTAACTAAGGACAACAGCAAATAGTAGAATTGGACGCTCAGTACAGCTTAGACATTTATGGTAGTACTATCACACTAAGAAATCAGTTTTCAGTTTCAGAAGAACACTAAAAAGACTAAGTTTCAGCCGAGGACAACATTCACTACTAACAGGATCGTGCTAATAGTAGTTAGAAATTTACTGAGTACTGCAACAGGAAAAGCAAAGAACAATCACTACATATTTCCCAACCACTAGCATGCTAGGACTGAGAGTTCTGGTACACTTGAACAAACGGTACATTCATTCTACAAAAATATAAAAAGGAACGGGAAGCTTCAGTTCACATTCCATAAAACATTGACACACTCAAGAATAACAGTAATAGTACAACTAAAATGTCAGTACAACTTAGTCTGTAAGGCAAGTACTATGATCATACAAAACATTGCCTTGAGAAGAACCACAACCTAGAAAATAGGCCCCCCCCGGAGTCATATTTAAATGTAGCTAATTTAAACCAGTATTTAAATTTTACTATGAAGTTCAACTACTACAATTCAAGAAGTTCAAACAAAATTTGGCTCTCAAATCTTGCTAAATTTCTTATACTTGAATAAAATCTGGCTAGAGATGACATAGCAACTTGGTCGTAAATAATTTCAATCACAAAAAAAACTTCAGTTCTAATACATTATATGAAATCAGTTCTACATAACAAGGAAGCGTCACTCCACTCACGCTAGATCCACAAGTGCTATAGTGACACCAAATATTAAAAGCCTTACGCTGAACGACATTACAATTCAGTACTAACATAGCTATACTATAAGTACAAGAAAAGAGGGTATAGAAACTATAAAGGTCCAACCTAGGTTGGGACAGATGAAAACCAAATAAATCTCACTTTTCCAGCAACAACTCGTAATGAACTTGGGAAAAGGTGTTTTCAGTTCAACTAGTTTACATTGTTAAACATTGTGCCACACTTAAACACAACACAAAATATACCAGTAATTACATAGTACTTGACTAGACATCCAAACACTACAATCAAAGCCTACAATGCTTTCAAGAGATATATCACACAACTATCCATTTCACTATGCAAATGATGACCATTTCTTCTGTGCACCAGGAGCCAAAGGCTGAAACTCCTTGGGAAGCTCAGTCACCACAAGATGGTTATTCCGGTTGAACACAACTCTATACAGATCCTCAACATTCCAATCAACAATACGAGGCTGCAAAACATTAAAACAAATTATTAAAAATCATGACACATTAAAAAGAAGAATACACAATTAGCCAAACACAGAAAAGTGAAAAGCTCAACTAGAACCCGCATCATTATCTCGAATGTTCCCAACGATCTTTTCACCATCATAGCATTCCGCATACTTCAGAGTATAATGGCCACATTCATTCGCCCCTTGAAGTGGAACCTTCACAAACGTTGGTTTCTTTGCAAAAAGCTCCCATTTGGGCTGCTTGCTCGCATTGTACTGAGCATCACCATAAAAAGCCTTCATTACTTGGACCATCCTAGAGATCTGTAAAAAAAGAAAAGAAACCACACATTTTCAGGTCTCAGAAAAGCAGAAACAAAGACGCGGAAAAATTAATCCAGTACAGATAATAAATGTCACTCACAATCTTCTCGCAGTCTTTATGATAGGTGTTCTTTGAAGGACGATGGTTCTTCGGATAAGGTAAAGAGTCAAGGATGTCGACGCTACTTCGGTACCGATTCATGACATATAAGGAAAAGTGGTTCACTTTCTTATCCTTTGCTAAAACCATAGGCTTGAATAGAGGCATCATGATCTAAAAACAAATGACCAAAAAAGAGATGTTAAATATTCAAAATAAAAAACAGCATGACAAACAAACAATTAAAACCAAAAATCAGCTAGTAGAACTCACAAGGTCGGCACTGAGCAAGTCTTCCTTTTCTTTGACATAGCTCTTGAAATCTCTCGCTGCACTCTCGACATTAAACGGTTTATTTTCAGCACCGTAAAACGTACAGTCAAGCACAACCTGCAAAAAGCCCAGAAAAGAAATAGACAGGTGGAAAGGATCAACAAGCAAAGTATTATTAAAACTCATAAAACAATAGGCAGTCTTGTTTGAGAGAAACAAACGATCTGATTGATTACCGTGATGAAATATGGACTCAGCAATACCCTTTTCCCATACGCAAAATCAACATTTCTATCGGGATCTTTCTTCCAATAATCAATAAGGAAGTCCATTACATCACCCTCCATCATTTGCCCAGGTGCAAAAACTTCCCAGATGCGTTTTGGTTACGCTATCATCGGACTGAGGTATCATTGAGAATGTATTCCTGCAGCACGGACAAGAACAAAAACCAGGGAAAGCAAGATAAGGCATTCATAGCAGTTCAAGTTGTATAAAAAGTAACAGTTCAGGTCATATTTGTCTAGCAGTTACAAACAACAGAGGAAAAGAAGAGGAAACGTAATGATAGATACTCACTTGGCATACTTCTCACATGCTTCATCGCTAAGCAACAGATTATACAACTTGCGAGCCTTGTCCAGGTGAGGGAATTTATGAGAGTGAAGCTGCTGCACAGGGGAGCAAAAATTTATAGGAGCTCTGGGTGCACGCTTCGTGCTTGTAACATTTCCAGAATCCAAAGCAGGATCCTTCCTAGCACCACCAGCTCTACGGGCCACTATTCCAGCAAGTGGGGATAAACCCTTGGCAGCAGCAGCGCTCCTGGTGACTCTTCCCATGCCAGCAATCTTGTCAAACGCATCATCATCGCTGTCTATCAATTCCACAATGGGATGCTTGGGTGTAGAGGGGCTCTCTGCACAAGCAGCCGTAGAACCTTTCAGAGCTCCCAACCGCCCCTTAATAACACCAGACCTTGTCTTTTCTGGAGAACGCCCCTGGCTAAGATCAATAGTACGCGCTCGAGCTCCGAGAACTGGCTGCCAAAGATCTTGTAGTCATGCTCATTAAGATCCAGCCACTCACCAGCAAAAATAAAAAAGAAAAGACCGCATCAAGGGTAAAGTTCAAATACGTAATTCATGACAGTACCAATCAAAGAAGTACAAGCTGCAAAAAATTACAAAAGGTCATGCATTACGTACAGGGTTCGATGCCAAACAAACCACGGAAGTCAACATCAAACACATCGCTAGTTGCGCAGGTATACAGAAAAGTCTTCCTAATGTCAAGAATGTCTTCGTGGCTGTAATCTAACATTTCAATCACACCATCCTCCCAGCAATGATAGGTCTTGCAGCTTTGTAGCATAAAGAATCCACAATCATGCCCGTTAACAAAAGAAAAAACAAATGGGTACATCACAAATCCGAAAACACAGTAACACCACCCTCCCAGCAACAAAAACAACTAACAAAAACTCATTAAAAACAGATACTCACGTGTTTTTCTGATGCGGCACCCGCATAAACTCGCAAGAGAAACCATCAATATGCGTCGGCGAGAATGGTTTCGCCCTGTCTACGCTAGACTCCCTACAAAGCTTCTTTATGTTATATGTCATAGTCCTTAAGAATCTAACTGCATCACTCCAGGTTTCATCGCGCAGTGAATCAAGACACTCAAAACGACGGAACCTCAAATTCAGAACAATCAAGCACCAATGCCCAGATTCTTCACTACGCTTCATGGTAGCCGCAATGGACGGCGGATCAAAAGTAGGGAAGAGAAGCTGACAAAAAAATCGCAGAGGAAAAATGAATTTAACAAATCATAATGAAACAAAATTCAGCCTCCAAACAATAAAATAAAAGAAGAAAATTGAAATTCAGAAGTACAAACAAAAATAAGATAATCATAAGTTCTAATTGAGTAAGCAAAACACTACAAAAAATATATGCTACTCTAGTTAAAATTGCAACAAACATATCAGTTCAATTTCCTTGCGACAATAAGTTCAGCTTCAAAAAAAGAAGCACACATCATTGATAAGTGCAGGGCTAAAAGCAGGCTGCTCAAGTTCATTCCCCCACCTCCCAAACTTGCAAGAAAACAGGACAGTTCTAGTTCATGAGTACAAAAAGTACAAGTTCACCTACTTGGTCAAAACCATCAGCACACGATCTCGTGAACCAATTTAGCACATTGGAATCAATATTTCCATCACGGATCTTGGTCTGTTGTACAAAAAGAACAACAACAGTTAGAAAATTGGCAAAACAAGTTATCATCCTATCTACAAAGCAAAATACTGACCGTCACCCATCTGGGAACTATCAACTTGTCAGTCTCTCGGTACTTCTGACGTAGAGAATATAAAACAACGTCAGCACTCTCTAAGTTGAGCATGCCAGTGGGGACAAACGCTTTAGCAATAGAACCAACACTGGCATCACATTCTTTATTTTGAAACATCGGCTTGTGACTAGAAAAACACAAAATATTACATGAATTAAAACTACTGCAACAACAACCATTCTCATATGAGAGAAAGAAAAAGAGACAAAAATGGTATGGGCAAAATCCCAAACTAACCATTTCGTACGGTTCGTGCGCAACCTCGTAATAGCGAAGAAAAATATATCAACCTTAACAACATTTCCACTTTTTGCTTGCAGAAAAAGAAGAAAAATAATAAGTTCAAGCACTACAAGTGAACATGTCCAAAATGCCAGAATTGAGAAGTACGCCTCATTTACAAGTCCTTACCTGCACTATGAGTGTTTGACGACGACTGTAGTTCCTTTGATGAGACCAATATGCCTCCAGTTTCAGGGTTTGACGATGGCACATCTTGAGAGGACATCAATATCGCTGCGCTTTCAGGGTCTGTGGAAAGAAAATCCTGGGACGACACGAGCGCCTCCTGCGTCAAGGGGCCAGAAGAAATAGACAGAAGTAAATCATCATCCTCGGATGGCACCTCCTCCACGCTAGAAGCATCTTGCAATGCATCACCATAATCAAGCCCTCCAGGCAGGAAATTTTCCGGCGGCAAATCTTCAAAATCAGAAAGATTTTCATTCCCATCAATACCAACACCAGACGGTTTGGCATCAAGTATGCTAGCAGCACCAACATCCTCATCAGCAACTTTGGTACCTACATCGCGCCAACTACTCAATGGAACACCATGAGCATCATCTCCACCACTAACGACAGCCTCACGCTCAACATCAGTCATCCGAAGAAATAAAAATTCAGAAAAAGTGAATAATATGAGCAAAACTAACAATCAAAAATAAGCTAGCGAGAGGTGCACAGAAAAACAAAACCTTAGAAGCATTCACAGAAACATCATCGATCTTGCTGTTGCTAACATTCAAAGCAACATCACCAACGGGCGAACAAGGCTCGTCGCCAACAACAGGACCCTGATTTCATATGTAATGAACCAAAAAAACAATGCTATTATTAGCAACAATAAACACAAGGAATTAAACCACAGTAACAAAAAAGGTAGGTATCACCTGCAAAACCCTTAACGGTGTGGAATAGAAAAATGAACAAGCAAGGCACATTGGTGCGCATGAAAATTCAAGAAATATGAATAAACACATTAAAAATAAAAATAACCTTGCACTTATCAGTAGATGGATCATTAACTCCATGGTCAACAACAGCCTCAACATTATGACTGGTCTCCTGCATCAAAACAAAAAATTAATAAACAAATGAAGATCAGGAAGTTCAACTACAATACTGACAGCAGAACAACATAATAAAAACATACAAACACTGAGGACTGACTCACATCAACAACATGGTGCTCCAAGCCAACATCGTTCGTATGGTGATCAGAAAAATTAACCTCAGTACCATCATCATCCCTGCTGTCGGTGGCAACAGCCTCATCCTGCTCAATCTGCATGGAAGAAAAATTAATAAACAGATGAAGATGAGAAAGTTCAACTACAATACTGACAGCAGAACAACATAGTAAAAATTGCAAACACCGATGACTCACTCACATCAACAACAGCGCGCTCCAAGCCAACATCATTCGTTTCATGATCAGGAACATTAGCCTCAGTACCATTACCAGCCCTGCTGTCGGTGGCAGTAGCCTCATCTTGCTCAATCTACCTGATAACAACTTTTGCACTTTCTTCATATGGCTTGCAGCGAGAGTCTTGCATAGTTTTGAAACGCTTCATGTTGTTCAACAGACGAACCGAGCTCTGAACTAGATCAGCAGCACCGTCACGCATATCACCAATAAAAATTCTCTCCATCTCAATATAGTCCACTGCTTCCTCAGCGTTAAATTGATGACCTTCAGGAAGGATACCATTGATACAGCTCAGACGCTCAACTGTCGTTGGGACCTTTTGCAGCTCAGAACACACATTACTTAAAATATGCTCAGCGCGCTCCAACGCAGAAACAGCAACATCATTACCAAAACCCTGCCTCTGTGAAGTACTAGCATTACTAGGGCCAGGGGGAACATAACCAGCACCCTCAACACCACGACCATCTCTCAACTCGTCGTGCAGAGATGAAGACTTGGGAACCTGAGACGACGGCATCTCCAGGACTGGCCGTTTATATTGTCGGAAAAAACAACCCCCTCTTGAGTTTTCCACTACAAACAAGGGGAAAAATAGTTAATTAATCAATGCAACACACAGGGAAAAATAAAACATGATATTAACAGATTTAAATCAACGGCACTATCAATCTTTAACTGTCAGTGCCAATTTCTTAGTATTTACCAACAGGACAGTTGAACAAAGATATTCAGTTCAACCACACATGAAAAAACAGTACTAAAAATCGTACCTAAACCTCACAAAGCTTAAGAAATGACAAAATCTAAACAGGTAACTCTGCGGGACACATGTTCACTCCAGCAAAAATAGCTATACCTAAATAAAAAAAGGTCTCCAAGACACGAAAGAAATAAAACTCACCGGAAGCTTCCCAAACACCCAAGTCTTTGGATCTGCATTGCCTTTTTTTTATCAAATCTGCATCAACCAGATCAGAAAGCTTGACAGGATCCATGAAAAATATGCGAGGGACTCGCATGTCAGGCTCCGCAGTCTTGCCACGGATAAGGCAGTCAAGGTACATTAGTATAGGACCTATAGCACAGCTTGTGATTGCCTTCCCAAGGGTAACACCATCTTGGTACCTGACAACAGCCCTTCTAAGCTCATCAACCATCAGCTGACAATAATCCATATTAGCCATGTCCTCAAAGACGAGACCCTCAAACATTGCTGCCTCTCTGGAAACACGCGGGGCGGCACCAGGCAACACAACCTTCATAAACACAATAATGAAGAACACTTTCAGAGCAAGGTCATCTTTGCTAGGATCCTTGACGAGCACCTTGAGCTTATTCCTCAAATCCTTTGTCTTAATATCTATGTTCCTGCTAATGTCAAGCTCCAATCTTAACTTCATCAGAGCGTCGTCATATCCATCCTTTGACGGCCTTCGCGGAGAACGACCACCACGAGGGAACCCAAATAATTGATGTATACCATCGCTAGTGATGCGAAGCTTCTTATTAGCCTCACCCATGTCAAGAGTCATCATATCGGCATCTATCCTCAGGTACAAAACTCCCATCAGAGGGCGGGAAATGTTAGACTTCACCCTCCAATTGAAGATAGAACCAAAACCAGCTGCATAAACCCTAGCCACATGCCGACTCTCAAGCAATTTATCACAAGCTTCAACCTCTCCCAACGAACATCGCACAGTTAAGTTCAATTTCCGTTGGTCACCTTCATCCAAGGCAACTTTTCCGGCATTGCGTCCCACCGGCTTGACCGGACTCATAACGCTAACAGGCTGTAAATGAAAATAAAGAAGCCACACCTTAAATAAATGAATACAGAAAACAAAACAATCATATGAAGGCAAGTAGAAAAAAGAAAAGATTGCACAAGTTCAACTATTGAAACAACATCAGTACCACCCTCGATTGATGCAAACAATGACCAGCCTCGCCTGGCCAGCATACCAGCCCAGACACAATTAAATCATTGCAAGTACAACTAGTTAGTCACATACAGTACAAAAGACGTACCACTACAAATTCATCTTCAGAATCAACTTTGATATCATCTTCTTCAGATACAACATCTTCAGCTTCGACACGAGCACGCTTCTTCACACCTTTGTTCACCTTCGCAGGATGAACTTTACGCTTATTATTTTCTTTCAACAAAGAGCGCTCTCGAAGAGGAGGAGAAGAAGACTTCTTATTTGTCAAAACCCGTGGACTACGACAAACAGGGGAGCCACCAAGTTTGCTTGGACCAATCTTCACAGCAACACTATCCCCATCAGCTTTGCTATTACCAGGTTGGGAACCAGCTTTCGCATGTGGGCTACGCCTCTGTGTGCCATCAGGATTTCGATCTGACATCTTCCTCTTCAAAACAACTTTCTTCTCATTAACTGCATCACGAGTAAACACTTGCGTCAAACGAGTTTGCATCAGGTTTGTCTTCATAGGCATGTCACTTCCATGAGATCCAGCATCAACAGTTGAAAAGGCCGCGTCACCACCTTCATCACCTACACCTTCAGGAGCTTGAGCAACATCCCGATCACTTCGTTGAACACAGGCAGCCTTTTGACGCCGTTCCAACTCCTTTCTCCTCTGGAAATCACACTTCTTCTTTCTTATCCTTTCATCCTCGAGATGTAACTGCATAGGAACATCCTCAGCCTGAGTAACATGCTCAGTGCCATCAACACTCTATGACTGAGTAACAGACAACTGCAAGCTGCCATCAACATCATCAACGTTAAGAGAATACATTCCATCATTAATATCTTTGACAACATCAGCAATGTCCTCAGCAGCACCATGGCTGTCATTAACTGCATAAACCAACAAACATAAGAACGCACGTATAAAATCAAAACAAAATTAACATTGCAGAGACAAGATAAATAAAGCGCATAGCATCAGACACAAACAAAAGGAACAACTGATGTAGCTAAGCATATTTATGTATTCAAGGCTGATAAAAAAAGAGCAAATATAAGGGAAACACCAGCAACATCCGCAAGTTCTTCTTGCGGATTTGGTGTCTCAAAAATAACATTCACAAGATCTTGAAAGCGTTCTGATTTTTCAGAATCAGGAGGCACCGGCACTCCAACATCTGCAACAACATCATAATTAGCAAAAAAGTACATGAACAAGCAATCAGTTCAACTATATGAACACTACAAGTGCACCCAATAAAACAATATGAACCCACCACTGGCGCAACAAACTTCAGAATGAAAACTCTTTCAACATCATACCAGTTCTTCACTGACTACTGCAACCTATTCAAATGCCAGGACAATAGTTCAAACTACAGATGGTGATCAGTACTACAACATGTCTGCAGGTCACATCAACCGCCAAAACTATACATACCACACAATCCAGGGCAAATTTAACAGCTATCAAAATACATACAACTTATAAAGTCGATACTACCACACCTATACAACCTAAAAACCCGATCTGTTAAAACATCATCCAAATTACAGGGAAAATCACCTGCATTCAACTTGTCCGGACTGGATGATGTACCCATTGAGATCTACAGACCTAAAATCTGCCGAACCAGATCTGCAAGACACATGAACAAAAATTAGGGCTCTGACCTATTTCAGAAACGAAGCACGCCATACAAAGCAAAACTCTTACAAGCAAACACAAAATCCGCCACGGAATCGAGTATCACTGTCGCCAACCACTCGTTCAAGAGCAAAGGAACCCTAGTGAATCCAGCCTGAAACAGCAAGAGAGCAAGAGCTAAGAAATAGAGGGAAAATCTGTACATAAGAGGACGCAAGGGAAGTCAATCGCAGACCAAAAGGAGCAAACAGAGCACCCAGACCTCCACCCCTGGGGTTCAACCCGCCGGCCAACGCTCCCGCGACGAAACAGGAGAAGCAACTTCTCTGTGAGAAGAGGGGAACGAAGAAGGAATCGATTTGGAGAGGGGAGCAGAGCGGAACGGGGGAGAGCGGAGGTTAAAAGGTGAGTGGGAGAAAACCGACGGCTAAAGCATAGAACCGTGGCGAAGCCCACTATCTCTGGGCAGTTACCAAAGATAATAGCAAAAATTAAATACAATAAAAAAATAAATACAATAAAAAATTAATATAGAGGGAGAAAACAAACAACTAAAGTACAAATAATAACTCACAATAGTACAATAAAAATTATCAAAAAGTACAAATGAAATAATAATTCATAACGGTGCTGGTTTTTCACCAAAAAATAAAGATAAGATAACGGGGGCAAATCATGTACTACTATGCCCCTCGGTGCGGTGCGGTGCAGTGCGGGGAACAAGTCATGTTACGGAGATGTGTCAGTATTACTATGCCCCTCGGTGCGGTGCGATGCGGGAGCAAGTCCATACAAGGATGATGTGTCAGTACAACTATGCCCCTCGGTGCGATACGGTGCGGGGGCAAGTCATGTTACGGACTCGCCTCCGCATGCGACGCCGCGGCACGCCACGTCGTCGCCTGCTACGGCTCGTTCCTGGCTCGGCCTCGCCGGGATGAGGGAGGGGGGTCCCGACCCCCCTCCCCCCCGGCTCGGCCTCGCGCTAATGCGGCAGTGCGCTCGTTTGACAGGCGCAGTGCGGTTATTCTGTCCCCCCCACACTCACCCACACACCCCTAAGATAGATAATGGGGGCAAGTCCATACAAGGAAGATGTGTCAGTACAACTATGCACCGAGGGGCAGTGCGGTTATTCTGTTTCCCCACCCACACGCACCCACACACCCCCTAAAGATAGATAATGGGGGCAAGTCCATACAAGGAAGATGTGTCAGTACAACTATGCACCGAGGGGTAGTGCGGTTATTCTGTTCCCCCCACACGCACCCACACACCCCTAAGATAGATAATGGGGGCAAGTCCATACAAGGAAGATGTGTCAGTACAACTATGCACCGAGGGGCAGTGCAGTTATTCTACCCCCCCCCACACGCACCGCCACACGCACCCACACACCCTCCTAAAGATAGATAATGGGGGCAAGTCATGTTATGGACTCGCCTCCGCATGCGATGCCGCGGCACGCCACGTCGTCGCCTGCTACGGCTCGTTCCTGGCTCGGCCTCGCCGGGATGGGGGAGGAGGGGTCCCGACCCCCTGCCCCCCGGCTCGGCCTCGCGCTAACGCGGCAGTGCACTTGTTTGACAGGCGCAGTGCGGTTATTCTGTTTCCCCCCCACACACCACCCCACACGCACCCACACACCCCTAAGATAGATAATGAGGGCAGGTCCATACAAGGAAGATGTGTCAGTACAACTATGCCCTTTGGTGCGGTTCGGTGCGGGGGCAAGTCATGTTATGGCTCGTTCCTAGAACAAAACTCACAAGAACTAGAACAAAAAAGTATCAGTCCAAGTTATTGGTGGAGTCAAGTACTAGATTCAAACAACAACAAAAAAAGGAAAAAGTGACCGCCCAAGGATCATAAAGTATCAGTCCAATTTACTGGTGGAGTCAAGTACTAGATTCAAACAACAACAAAAAAGAAAAAAAATTGACCGCCCAAGGACAGGCGCAGGCCCTAACGCTGCTAGATACTTGAACTCAAGCCCATAGGCGAATCCCTAGTAGTCTGCACAACGCAGGGCCCACCGATCAGGGCCCACGGGTCAAGAGAGAGAGCGAGCACCGTGTATAAGCGCTCTGGTAAGTTTCAGAGGAGTTCGACTGGTGAGCCTCGGCGGCGCTTATAAATAGGTCTAGAACCCCCTCGACTAGCGAGGTGGGACTAAACCCATAGTGCACGCGCAAGCCGCGCAGCACAGCCGCGCTGACGAGCTATCTGGGCCGAAAACAACGAGTCAGGCAGATGGCCCAACACAATACTTCGCCCCATTACAAAATTCCAGCCGATCACACACGACAAAAAAATGCAGATATTAAAAAAAACCTCACAAGAAATAAGTTAAAAAAATAATGTAAAAAGTTCAAACACATCTTAATTGTAAGAACTAAAAAAATAGAAATACATATATTTTTTTGGAAAATTAAACGTAGAAAATTGTAAATAAAAATTTCAGAAACAAAATTATAAAAAGTTCAACTACTACAATTCATAAGGTTCAAGTAAAAAAAATACTGTGAGCAAAGATAAAAATCTTTTAATTGTAAAAAATACTAGAAATATCATTATTTAACTGTAAAAAAATGTGATCCAAAATTCATCTAAAAAGTAAGAAAAAATGTTATACAACAAACAAATTTGATTGGTAATTGACAACCTAAAATAGTTCAGTACTATCCTTAACAGAATGTAAGTTCAGCAATCTCGAACCCAAAAAAGGGGTTCTGCAAACATCATCCGCGTAAAGTTCCTTCTGCGAGCTATGTACATGAAAATATACCAGTCAAAACAAAGGATGCCCATCAGTTCAACTATAGAATTGTTCCAGTACTAATATAAAGAATATATAAATAAAGCAGTTATACTTGAGAAAAACAGATAGGAAAAGCATTACATAAGTTGCTCCAAACAATCTGATAATACAATAGAATTCAACCATCTCACATGCAGAAGTTTTAAAGAAAAAATACTGCAACATAATCAACCACACACAAATCTCACAACCGGCGTCATTTGCCACATTTAAACCTACAACACATAAATTCTGAATGTCAGAGAGTCATCTTCCCTGGAGAACATAACCATAATCACATCACCATCCTCAAATCCAGACTCTGCCACAAACTCCTTCCACCCAGTAGTTAGGTTGATGCAACCATCAAAGTCAATGTGGTAGGCAACTTCCATCAACTGATACCCATTTTTGTCTGAAGTCTGCATCTTCAGAACACCGGAACTAGGAGCAACAATCCTGATCCTGGGTGACATTTTCTGCAAATGGGCATGGGAGTACAAAACAAAAGTGAACATCTGACATAACTGAATTTTTACACAGATATATGAACGGTTTGCATAACAAACTGAAAAGAAAAAATCTGAACCAAAACAATAACACATAACTGACTAGTCATGTGAATTGACTAAACTGAAGAAATATACATATGAACACACCTACAGTAAAAACATCTGACAAAAAACAGATCAAGGATTATACAAAAATGGATAAAAAACTATTTAGTAATGAACAAATACACACAGAAATCCCTACTGTTAAATTCTGACAAAACCAAATAAAAAATATAGACAAACTATTCATAACACTAAACTACAGATCCAGTCCATGGGATTCAAAAAGAGACCTACAAAAAAGTAGAAAACAAAACGAATAGAAACACATACCCATGATTCCTTCAAGTCACCAACCGTCAGGTGACAAACATATGGCGCACGAAACCCATGGTTGCTGTACAACAGACAAGAAAGTTGCCCACGACGCTGAGTCTGGGTGAGCTCCAAACCAGATTCGTACACACAGCCGTTAGCTATGCGCGCCATCTTTGCCAGGCATCCGCATGAACAATCCTCCATGGAACACACAGGAACAGGGAAGAAAACAACGGAGAGAAGAGGGAGGAACCTAGATCTAATTCTGGAAGAAGGAAGAAAAAGGACGGGGAGACTGAGCCACACACCACACATAGATGGATAGTATTTATAGCCAAGGAGACTCGCAGATTATAAAAATAATAAATAGGCAGGTGGGTAGCCGGCTGGTAGGAAATAGTTATTATACAAGCCATGCAACATTTGACCGCAAATCAGTTCAACTTTTGACAAACAAGCAGTTCAAAAGTGCACATGTCAAAACATATGCAGATAAAACAACACATTCAGAGATAAAACAGTTCAATTCATTTAGTCATTCAAACATCTGCTCCCTCACAACAAAAATCTTAAAAACATAATCTTCACTACTTCAGTCATAACGATCAAAGAAACGACGCCATTTGGCCCTGGTGGATGGATGTGGAGCCGTGGCTGCTCTCGCCCTAGCTCAACTGATGCTCTGAATATGGTTCCCTCCCATGCCCTCTGGGAAAAGAAGCTCCAATTCATTGAAGTTACAAGTATCCATCACCTCGCGCGCAAGGCGTCTGTTGAACTCTGCCTCCAGTTCCTCCTCGGCAGCACGTCGTGCCATCTGCCTGCGCCTGCGCCTCCTCCTCCTCCTCTGCTCCGCTACTGCAGCCCTCACATCGACGGCATCCCCCTCCTCCTCTGTGACCTCTCCCAACTCAGGATCCATCTCACTATTCTTTGCTTGTAGCTGGTAGAATGACAGTGACAGAGGGCTCGGGCTTTATAATCAAAGTGCAGAAGTATCGGTAGGCAGCCATTTCCGATGTCAACGCACAGTAAGACAACTTTGACACGTAGCAGTCCAACTACACATACGGCAGCAATTCAAACAAAAACTGAAAAACACGCAACTTAATTACACAGTTTGACCAGATTACAAGAAAAATCAGAGCCTACAGTCAGCCGCCATACACCACCTCCGCCAACGACAAAATAACATGGGAATCCAGGGTAGAAACAACTCAAAAGAAGAAAAATTGACAACGCAAATCTTTTCATACAATCCTCATATCTCTCCCTGCAACACCAATTCGAAAGTAAAACAACAGAAAAAGAAGAACACATTTACATGGCGGACGTGGAAAATGACCAAGAACACCAAAACTTGTAATCCGAAATTACAAATGAAATTAATATCCAAAAACTCTAACATACCGATAATTCTCACATCCAAAACAACAAACAGGACGTAAATTGAGGCCTACGAACACCACCGTAAACACCAACGCCCAGAACACGTCCGCCGCCAAATACCCACGCCGTCACCTCCGGTGACTACAGACCGCAAAACACGACCAGGTGAGCGCGCGCACGTGCGAAACCCCTTACATGTCTCCTCTAGCAGCGAATAGCCCGCAGCATCGCGCCGGAGAACGCCCGGAAGCTCCACGTTGCATCCCCTGTTTCCGCCCGTCGTACACGCAGGAAGATCAGTTCAAGAGGAAAACTACGTCAGTCCAACCTGTAAACCACATCAGTTCAAGAAGGGTAACAGAATATATTCTGTTACGCGTAACAAAATAGCCCAGATGTATATATATATATATATATATATATATATATATATATATATATATATATATATATATATATATAGCAAATAAAGAAAAATGACGGAAACAGTGAAGACAATGCAAAGTTGAAGAAAAGGAACAACTGCGGAATTTCAAACTGAGGAAAAACTCAAAATGAAGATTTTCAACTTTTGGTGGTGGCGTGACCCACCGTATAAGAATGATGATTTCAGACACCGCGTACACTTGTCGTAGGGCTCTGAGAATCAAATTCTTCGTTAATTTCTTCACACTTAGAGTGTTAGTCTTCATTGATTGAAGAAAAACGTTTCTTCATGTGTTGCACATCTAAGTCATTAATTTTGCATAAGTGTTAGGATGAGTGTCCTTTTCAAAGAACATTCGAAGATTCTAGGATATTTAGCTCACACCGCAACTTGCTAAATCTCTTCTCATCTAAGGGCTTTGTGAAGATATTGGCTAGCTATTCTTCAGTCTTCACATGCTCAATAGAAATGCCGCCCTTCAACACATGATCACCAAGAAAATGATGACGAATCTGAATGTGCTTTGTCTTCGAGTGCTGAACTGGGTTGTGAGCAATCTTGATGGCACTCTCATTGTCACAGTAGAGAGGCACATTCTTCATGTTGACGCTGTAGTCCTTGAGAGTTTGCTTCATCCACAGCAATTGAGCACAGCAAGAACCAGCAGCAATGTACTCAGCTTCTGCAGTAGACAGTGATACACAGTTTTGTTTCTTCGAGGACCAACAGACCAAAGATCGTCCGAGGAAATGGCATGTGCCAGATGTTGACTTGCGGTCCACACGATCACCAGCATAGTTAGAGTCTGAATATCCAATGAGATCAAAAGCCGAGCCCTTGGGATACCATAATCTAAGTGTTGGTGTGTGAGCTAGATATCGAAGAATATGCTTCACAACCTTATGGTGTGATTCCTTCGGTGTATCTTGAAATCGGGCACACATGCAAACACTAAGCATAATATCTGGCCTAGATGCACATAAATACAATAGAGAACCAATCATGGAGCGGTATACCTTTTGATCAAAGTCAATACCATTTTCATCAGTGCATAGATGGCCATTTGTGGGCATTAGAATTTTGACCCCTTTGCAATCTTGCATGCCGAATTTCCTCAATACGTCCTTGAGTTATTTCTCCTGAGATATGAATATGCCATTGCGCTGTTGACGAATTTGAAGACCTAAGAAGAATTTCAATTCTCCCATCATAGACATTTGATATTCTTCACTCACCATATAGACAAATTCATCATTGTAACGTTGGTCAGTACAGCCAAAGATAATATCATCAACATAAATTTGGCACACAAACAATTCACCATCATAAGATTTGTGAAAAGAGTTGGATCAAGTGAACTGGGTTTGAAGCCTTTCTTCATGAGGAAGTCCTTCAAGGTATCATACCATGCCCGAGGGGCCTGCTTGAGGCCATAGAGGGCCTTATTGAGTCTGAAGACTTTGTCAGGATGCTTTGGATCTTCAAAACCTGGGGGTTGAGCAACATATACTTCTTCATCAAGCTTACCATTGAGGAATGCACTTTTCACATCCATTTGATATAAAGTAATATCATGATGGTTATCATAAGCAAGTAATATGCGAATAGCCTCAAGTCTAGCAACAGGTGCAAAAGTTTCATCGAAATCAATTCCTTCAACCTGTGTGTAGCCTTGAGCTACAAGCCGTGCCTTATTCCTCACCACAAGGCCATTTTCATCTTTCTTGTTGCAGTAGATCCACTTTATGCCAGTGATATTGTGCTTGCAAGGATCTGGACGTTTGACCAGTTCCCAGACGTTGTTGAGCTCGAACTGATGTAATTCTTCTTGCACAGCTTGAATCCACTCAGGCTCCAGAAATGCTTAATCTACCTTAGTGGGCTCTGTGATAGAGACGAAAGCAAAGTGCCCATAAAAGTTAGATAAATGTGAAGCTTTTGAGCATGTGAGAGGACCTGGTGCTTCAATGTCATCGATGATTTTCTCAATTTGCACTTCCTTTGCAATGCGAGGATGAGCTGGTTGTCGTCGAGGAATTTGATCAGCATTTTCTTCAGCACCATTTTCTTCAGCACCATTTTCTTCAGGTGCATCAGCATGACGTTCTTCACGTTCTGGAATGAATTCTTCAGCAGATTCTTCGGTCGGAATGACATCCTCAGTAGCCTTGAACTTGATAGTTTCCTCAGGTGCTGGTTCATCTATCACAGAAGGTAGGTCCTCTCTTTGCGAGCCATTAGTTTCGTCGAACAACACATCTACAGTTTCAACAACTTTGTGGTGAACGTTGTTGAAGACTCTGTAGGTGTGCGAGTCCTTTCCGTAACCAAGCATAAAACCTTCATGTGCTTTCGGTGCAAATTTTGAGTTGTGATGAGGATCTCTAATCCAACATTTAGCACCGAAGACTTTGAAATAACTCACATTGGGTTTCTTGTCAGTGAGGAGTTCATAAGCAGTCTTCTTGAAGAATTTGTGAAGATATACCCCGTTGATGATGCGACAAGCAGTATCGATTGGCTCAATCCAGAAACGATGAGGCGTCTTGCACTCATCAAGCATAGTGCGAGCCATCTCAACAAGAGTCCTGTTCTTGCGTTCCACGACGCCATTCTGCTGAGGAGTATAAGGAGCAGATAACTCATGAGTAATACCAAGTTCATCAAGATAGTCATCAAGACCAGAATTCTTGAACTCAGTTCCATTTTCACTCCTGATGTGCTTGATCTTCACACCAAAGTTGGTTGAAGCCCTCGAGGAAAATTGTTTGAAGACTTCCTGCACTTCATGTTTGTAAGTGACAACATGTACCCATGTGTAACGAGAGTAATCATCAACAATAACAAAGACATATAGAGATGCATCATTTGTAACTGCAGAATAATGATTAGGACCAAAGAGATCCATATGAAGCAATTCAAATGGTCGAGTGGTAGTCATGATTGTCTTCGCTGGATGTTTGGCCTTGGTCGTCTTTCCAGCTTCACATGCTCCGCATAAGTGATCCTTGAGGAATTTGACATTCTCAATGCCAATGACATGCTTCTTCTTCGCAAGCATGTGCAAGTTCCTCATGCCTGGATGACCAAGTCGTCGATGCCATAGCCAGCCTTCTGAAGCTTTTGCAAGTAGACATACGGCTGGTTGTGGTCCTGTAGAGAAATCAACAATATACAAGTCTCCTCTCCTAAAGCCTTTGAAGACTGGTCAGCTTCCATGATTAGAACACAACGATACTTGCCAAAGACAACAACCATATCAAGATCGCAAAGCATTGAGACAGACATGAGGTTGTATCCTAAGGACTCGACAAGCATGACTTTGTCCATGTGTCGATCATTTGAGATCGCAACCTTACCTAGACCCAATACCTGACTTTTTCCTTTGTCAGCGAAGATGATATGCTTCAGATGCGATGGAGATAAGGAAGCATCCATCAATAGATTCTTGTCACCAGTCATGTGATTTGTACATCCACTATCGAGGACCCACTCATTTGCTTTGGGTTGATCATCTTGCAGATGAATTAGTGCAACTTACGAACTCATGTACTTCATCAGTGAAGAATATGACATCAATTTCATCAGATCAAGTAATAGAACAGATAAAGCAATGTGAGGACGTGGGAAATGAAAGTTCATTTCTTCATGATTAGCCTGCGTCCTTTCAGGCAATTTCAGGCCTCCAGAAAATTCTTCGGACGTTTAAGCACGTCTGGAGACCTGACCCTGCAGAAGAAATTAGTTCTTTTTCTTCACCACCCACATCTGAAGGGGTGGCAAAGAGTTCATCACTCTGTGAGCTCCATATGAGAAAGGTGGCATAGAAGCTAATCCATTTCGTTTCACATAGGAGGAGTTAGGATAAGCATATGAATAAGTAGAGAAATTCTTCGAGGACTTATGAACATAATGATTCAAAGAATAATGATCATATTCATAGCCCTTAGCTCTTCCCTGCGAGGCAGAGGTGTTAGCACGATGATATTCATATGAGGACTTAGATCCTTTTGAGGAATTTGATCCACGTGAGGAATTTGGTCCGTATGAGGACTTGGATCCATATGAAGAATTTGGTCCATATGAAGAATTTGATCTGGGGTTCCTATTCTTCACAGGTGGTGTCATGAGGACATTCACCTGAAGATTTTCATGGCACCTTTTGGGAACCCAGATTTTCTTCATAGGAGAACCGTTCCTGCAGTTAGTGCCAACATATCTAGCAAATACTTCACCATTCTGATTTTTGAACAATTTATAGTTGGAGTCAAATGACTCATCAGAAGAATGAGGAGATTCACATGTAAAGCCAGATAGATTAGATGGATCTACTGGAGGTTCCTTTGCGGCAACCCATGAGGTTTTGGGGTACTGCTCAGGCTTCCAGTAAGTACCATCAGCATTGAGTTTCCTCTCAAAGGCAATGCCCTCTTTCCTAGGGTTCCTGTTGAGGATCTGCTTTTTAAGCACATCACAAAGAGTCTGATGCCCTTTGAGGCTTTTGTACATGCCTGTCATGTACAATTCCTCCAGCCCTGCATCATCAGTGATACTAGCAATGTCCTCAGATGAGGAATTAGTGATAGCAGAGGCAATTGAAGAATTTGTAGCATTAGAAGCATTTGAACATTCAGGTGAAGAATTAGCATATTCACGTTCAATGCATTTCAAACATGGAGGAACAAATTCTCCTGAGAAGCGCTAATTTGTTGAGCAAGTAATGAATCACGCTCCTTCTGAAGATCTTCATAACTCACTCTTAGCTTTTCAAGATCTTGCTTTCTTTGAAGAAATTCATAAGAAAGCTTCTCATGATCAGATAAGAGAGTGTTATGATGACCTCGAAGGGTGTCAAACCTAGTCTGAAGTCTCTGAAGACTCTCAACCAAAGCTTTCGACTGATCCATTTCTTCACCCAACATATCATCGCTCTTATTTAGCATGTATTGAACTTTTTCCAAAGCTCTTTGTTGTTTAGTGGCAAGGGAAGCAAGTTTGACATAGCTGGGTCCAAATTCATCACCAGATTCATCAGCACTGGATTCCGATAGATATCCTTCAGTTACCTTTGCATCTTTTTCCATAAGGCATGGTGTAGAAGATGATGATTCTGGTTCGAATGTCATCGCTTTGAGAGATTCCTTGAAGTCCTCAAACCAAGGATCATGACGGGTTTGATGACCTTCATAGACCTCAGAGAGATGGTCCCAGATAAGCTTCGCATGATCGAGATGCATGATGTTCCTGAACTGATTTTGAGACAGACATGAGCAGATGACGTCCTTCGCCGTGAGGTTGAGAAGGGTGAACTTGCGAATGTCATCAGCTTCTACCATCTTGCACAGATCGGTAAGACCAATCTCAGTGACGGTCCACAGCTCACTATTCATCGCCATGAGACGCTTCTTCACCATGGCCTTCCACTTGGGATACTCGTGACTGTCAAAGATGGGGCATGACACGGTCTTCATTCCTGTGGTCGACATAACTAAAACTCCAGGCGGTTAAACTAAAATCACACAGAACAAGGGAGTACCTTGCTCTGATACCAATTGAAAGTGCGTTATATCGACTAGAGGGGGGTGAATAGGCGATTTTTATGAATTCCTCACTGAGGAATTTGCGGGTGAGGAAATTCCTTAGCGAAGAACTACTTGCAGCGGAATAAGTACTCAAAAGTTAACATAACAGAACATAGGCATAGTCATCATGACGAAATGAAGACAAGCACAGAGTAGAGAAAGCGTAAACACAGGATAACACAGGATGAAGACAAGCAGACTAAAGAAATTGAACTGAGGAAATTGAGAAAGTCTTCAGGAAAAGTCTTCAAATAGATATGAACAAGTGCACAACACAGTTATGAGGAAATGAAAGAGTTGAGGAAATAGAACCAGTAAGCTTGGTGAAGACAATGATTTGGTAGACTAGTTCCAACTGTTGTCTCAGTTGTACGTTTGGTTGGAGCGGCTAGGTATTTAAACCTGAGGACACACAGTCCCGGACACACAGTCCTCGCCGTATTCTCCTTAATCTAAGGTCACACAAACCTCGCCCAATCACTCATGGTAAGTCTTCAGGTGACTTCCAAACCTTCACAAACTCGGTCACTCGGCGATCCACAATTCCTCTTGGATGCTCTAGACCATGACGCCTAACCGTCTGGAAGAAGCACAATCTTCAAAGTAACAAGCGTCAGATCCACGCAGGATCAATCTCTTCAGTGATGCTCAATCACTTTGGGTTTGTAGGTGTGTGGGTTTGGGTTTTCCTCACTTGATGATTTTCGCTCAAAGTCCTCGAAGGATGGGATGCTCTCAAATGACAAGTGTCAGTTTCTCTCAGAGAAGCCAACCAGCTAGTGGTTGAAGGGGGGCGGCTATTTATAGCCTAGGGAGCAGCCCGACATGATAAGACATAAATGCCCTTCAATGATATGACCGTTAAGTGGGTAGATATTTTGGGACAGCAGGCATAAGGCACAGCAATGGTCGGGAATTTGAGTATCAAATTCCTCAGGGCTATCATGTTCCTCACTGTGTAGGCAATCCGCACTGGCGAATTCCTAACTCCTCAGCCAGAACAAATTCCTCAGTGACCAGAAGAACTTCGTCTCTGTCACTAAAGACATTGACTGAACTCTATGAGATTTCCAATGGCTTCACTCGAAGGGAATGGTAGCTGTAGGATTTTGAGTTGAGCATCACATGGAAAATTTTCCGTAGTATTTCCTCGAACCCCTTTAACAGTACGGTGTTTCCTATGACTCAAGAAAGATAAAATGAAACTACGAAAACAAAAGTCTTCATGCTTCATGTTCCTTGAATGAATACCAAGTCTTCAAGGTCACACCAATTTCTTCACTTTCAAAGTCTTCAGAAATCCAAAGTCTTCAGTCGAAGAACTTCATTTTTAGGGGTCGACTTTCTCTGTAAATATCAAACTCCTCATAAACTTATAGACCTATGTGCACTCATAAACACATTAGTCCCTTAACCTATAAGTCTTCAATACACCAAAATCACTAAGGGGCACTAGATGCACTTATAGAGGCCATGAGGCAGGGGGCGCGCCTACCCCACTAGGCGCGCCCTCCACCCTCATGGGCCCCTCGTGGCTCCACCGACCTACTTCTTCCTCCTATATATACCTACGTACCCCCAAACCATCGAAGAGCACCACGAAAACCTAAATCCACCATCGCAACCTTCTGTACCCATGAGATCCCATCTTGGGGCCTTTTCCGGCGTCCTGCCGGAGGGGGCATCCATCACGGAGGGCTTCTACGTCAACACCATAGCCTCTCCGGTGATGTGTGAGTAGTTTACCTCAAACCTTCGGGTCCATAATTATTAGCTAGATGGCTTCTTCTCTCTCTTTGAATCTCAATACAAAGTTCTCCTCGATTCTCTTGGAGATATATTCGATGTAATCTTCTTTTGTGGTGTGTTTGTCGAGATCCAATGAATTGTGGGTTTATGATCAAGATTATCTATGAACAATATTTGAATCTTTCTGAATTCTTTTATGTATGATTGGCTATCTTTGCAAGTCTCTTCGAATTATCAGTTTTGTTTGGCCTACTAGATTGATCTTTCTTGCGATGGGAGAAGTGCTTAGCTTTGGGTTCAATCTTGCGGTGCTCGATCCCAGTGACAGTAGGGGAAATGACACGTATTGTATTGTTGCCATCGAGGATAAAAAGATGGGGTTTATATCATATTGCATGAGTTTATCCCTCTACATCATGTCATCTTGCTTAAAGCGTTACTCCATTCTTATGAACTTAATATTCTAGATGCATGCTGGATAGCGGTCGATGTGTGGAGTAATAGTAGTAGATGCAGGCAGGAGTCGGTCTACTTGTCACGGACATGATGCCTATATACATGATCATACCTAGATATTCTCATAACTATGCTCAATTCTATCAATTGCTCGACAGTAATTTGTTCACCCACCGTAATACTTATGCTCTTGAGAGAAGCCACTAGTGAAACCTATGGCCCCCGGGTCTATCTTCCATCATATTAATCTCCCAACAACTAGCGATTTCTATTGCCGTTTATTTTGCTTTCTTTACTTTTAGTCTTTATCATAAAAATACCAAAAATATTATCTTATCATCTCTATCAGATCTCACTTTGGCAAGTGGCCGTGAAGGGATTGACAACCCCTTTATCACGTTGGTTGCAAGGTTCTTATTTATTTGTGTAGGTGCGTGGGACTTGAGTGTGACCTCCTACTGGATTGATACCTTGGTTCTCAAAAACTGAGGGAAATACTTACGCTACTTTACTGCATCACCCTTTCCTCTTCAAGGGAAAACCAACGCAGTGCTCAAGAGGTAGCAAGAAGGATTTCTGGCGCCATTGCCGGGGAGGCTCACACCAAGTCAAGTCAAGATTTGATTTCCCGTCAACGAGCCATTTCTGGCGTCGTTGCCGGGGAGTCTACGCACAAGTCAAGACATACCAAGTACCCATCACAAACTCTTATCCCTCGCATTATATTATTTCCCATTTGCCTCTCGTTTTCCTCTCCCCCACTTTACCTTTGCCATTTTATTCGCCCTTATTCTGTTCGTCTTTTCGTTTGCCTTGATGTCTTACTTGACTCGTTTGCTTGTTTGGTTGGAATAATTGTGTATTTATTGCTAAACAGAGAACCTAAGATCTATGGATCCTCATCCGCTTGCCAATCTTTTTAAGAGATCCAATTATGATGAACCAATTCCTAGTGATTTGGGTGCACTAGATTATTTTTATAAGGTTTTGCTTGAAATCCATGAATCTGAAAATTGTGATGAAGCACTTTATGAAGTGATTAAAGATAGATCTTTGAAGAAAAAGCATGATTGCAATGATGTTATTATAAATTCTATTAAGGTCAATTGTGTTAATGATATGCAAAACCCTAAGCTTGGGGATGCTAGTTTTGCTATGTCTACTACTTGTTGCAATGATCATGATTGGGGTGATTCTTCTTATGATCTTGAAAATTTATTTAAGCTCCATGATGAATATGAGATTGATAATAGTATTTGCAATAATATTGAAAGTGGGTTTGGAAGAGTGTCAACTTTAGGTCCCACATATTTGGAGAATGTTCAATCTTATGAAATTTTTGATAAAAGTGGGTTTGGAGAGGTCATGACTTTAGCTAATGTTAATCCCACTATTTTGGAAGAGTGTCAACTTTGCATACATGTGGATCGTGTCAAGCATATTTTTTTGATAGCTATATTGTTGAATTTGCTTATGATCCTACATGTAATTATTATGAGAGAGGAAAATATGGTTGTACAAATTTTCATGTTACTAAATTACCTCTCGTTATGTTGAGATTGCTATTGTTTCTTTCCGCTTCCTTGCATATGCTAGTTTTTGCTTGCCTTGATAATTTGTTTGCCTATAAGATGCCTATGCATAGGAAGTATGTTAGACTTAGATGTGTTTGTCACGTGTTTTATGATTCTCTCTTTGTGCTTTAATTCTTGTCTTTCTTGTGAGCATCATTGAAATCTCAATGCCTAGTTAAAAAGGCTTTAAACAAAAACGCTTGTTGGGAGACAACCCAATATTTTTCCTTTATGTTTTATAATAAATATTTGATCTAGCCTCTTGTTATATGTGTTTTTATGTTTTAATTAGTGTTTGTGCCAAGTGAAACCTATAGGATCTTCTTGGATGATAGTTATTTGATCTTGCTAAAAATTCCAGAAACTTTCTGTTCACGAAAACAATTGTTAAAAATCACCAGAACGTGATAAAATACTGATTCCAATTGAAGTAGATCAATAAACAAATTATCTAGGTCTTCCTATTTTTGTAGATTTTTCCGAGTTCCATAAGTTTGCGTTAGTTACAGATTACTACAGACTGTTCTGTTTTTCACAGATTCTGTTTTTCGCGTGTTATTTGCTTATTTGATGAATCTATGGCTACTAAAATAGCTTATAAACCATAGAGAAGTTGGAATACATTAGGTTTAATACCAATATAAATAAAGAATGAGTTCATTACAGTACCTTGAAGTGGTGTTTTGTTTTCTTTCGCTAACGGAGCTCACGAGATTTTTTGTTAAGTTTTGTGTTGTGAAGTTTTCAAGTTTTGGGTAAAGATTTGATGGATTATGGAACAAGGATTGGCAAGATCCTAATATTGGGGATTCCCAAGGCACCCCAAGGTAAAATCCAAGGACAACCAAAAGCCTAAGCTTGGGGATGCCCCGGAAGGCATCCCCTCTTTCGTCTTCGTCTATCGGTAACTTTACTTGGGGCTATATTTTTATTCACCACATAATGTGTTTTACTTGGAGCGTCTTGTATGATTTGAGTCTTTTATTTTTAGTTTACCACAATCATCCTTGCTGTACACACCTTTTGAGAGAGACACACATGATTCGGAATTTGTTAGAATACTCTATGTGCTTCACTTATATCTTTTGAGCTATATAGTTTTTGCTCTAGTGCTTCACTTATATCTTTTAGAGCACGGTGGTGGTTTTATTTTATAGAAATTATTGTTCTCTCATGCTTCACTTATATTATTTTGAGAGTCCTACAAAACAGCATGGTAATTTTCTTAAGTTGTGAAATTAGTCCTAATATGATAGGCATCCAAGATTAGTAAAAACTATCATATAGAGTGCATCGAATATTATGAGAAGTTTGATACTTGATAATTGTTTTGAGATATGAAGATGGTAATATTAGAGTCATGCTAGTTGAGTAGTTGTGAATTTGAGAAATACTTGTGTTAAAGTATGTGATTCCCATAGCATGCACGTATGGTGAACCGTTATGTGATGAAGTCGGAGCATGATTTATTTATTGATTGTCTTCCTTATGAGTGGCGGTCGGGGACGAGCGATGGTATTTTCCTACCAATCTATCCCCCTAGGAGCATGCGCGTAGTACTTTGTTTCGATAACTAATAGATTTTTGCAATAAGTATGTGAGTTCTTTATGACTAATGTTGAGTCCATGGATTATACGCACTCTCACCCTTCCACCATTGCTAGCCTCTCTAATACCACACACCTTTCGCCGGTATCATACACCCACCATTACCTTCCTCAAAACAGCCACCATACCTACCTACCATGGCATTTCCATAGACATTCCGAGATATATTGCCATGCAACTTACCACCGTTCCGTTTACTATGACACGCTCCATCATTGTCATATTGCTTTGCATGATCATGTAGTTGACATCGTATTTGTGGCAAAGCCACCTTCATAATTCTTTCATACATGTCACTCTTGATTCATCGCATATCCCGGTACACCGCCGGAGGCATTCACATAGAGTCATATTTTGTTCTAAGTATTGAGTTGTAATATTTGAGTTGTAAGTAAATAAAAGTGTGATGATCATCATTATCAGAGCATTGTCCCAAGTGAGGAAAGGATGATGGAGACTATGATTCCCCCAAAAGTCGGGATGAGACTCTGGACGAAAAAAAGAAAAAAAAAAGAAAAAAAGAAAAAAAGAGGCCATAAAAAAGAGAGAGAAAAGGCCCAAATAAAAAAATGAGAGAAAAAGAGAGAAGGGACAATGTTACTATCCTTTTACCACACTTGTGCTTCGAAGTAGCACCATGATCTTCAATGATAGAGAGTCTCCTATGTTGTCACTTTCATATGCTAATGGGAATTTTACATTATAGAACTTGGCTTGTATATTCCAATGATGGGCTTCCTCAAATTGCCCTAGGTCTTCGTAAGCAAGCAAGTTGGATGCACACCCACTTAGTTTCTTTTGTTGAGCTTTCATACACTTATAGCTCTAGTGCATCCGTTGCATGGCAATCCCTACTCAATCACATTGATATCTATTAATGGGCATCTCCATACCCCGTTGATACGCCTAGTTGCTCTGAGATTATCTTCTCCTTTTTTGTCTTCTCCACAACCACCATTCTATTCCACCTATAGTGTTATATCCATGGCTCACAATCATGTATTGCGTGAAGATTGAAAATTTTGAGAACATCAAAAGTATGAAACAATTGCTTGGCTTGTCATCGGGGTTGTGCATGATTAAGTACTTTGTGTGATGAAGATAGAGCATAGCCAGACTATATGATTTTGTAGGGATAACTTTCTTTGGCCATGTTATTTTGAGAAGACATGATTGCTTTATTAGTATGCTTGAAGTATTATTATTTTCATGTCAATATTAAACTTTTATCTTTAATCTTTAGGATCTGAACATTCATGCCACAATAGAGAAAATTACATTAAGGAATATGCTAGGTAGCATTGCACATCAAAAATTCTGTTTTTATCATTTACCTACTCGAGGACGAGCAGGAATTAAGCTTGGGGATGCTTGATACGTCTCCAACGTATCTATAATTTTTGATTGTTCCATGCTATTATATATTCTGTTTTGGATGTTTAATGGGCTTATTTATACACTTTTATATTATTTTTGGGACTAACCTATTAACCGGAGGCCCAACCCAAATTGCTATTTTTTTTGCCTATTTCAGTGTTTCGCAGAAAAAGAATATCAAACGGAGTCCAAACGGAATGAAACCTTCGGGAACGTGATTTTTGGAACAAACGTGATCCAGAGGACTTGGAGTGGACGTCAAGCAACCGACGAGGAGGCCACAAGGAAGGGGGCACGCCTACCCCCCCTAGGCGCACCCTCCACCCTCGTGGGCCCCTTGTGGCTCCACCGACCTACTTCTTCCTCCTATATATACCTACGTACCCCCAAACCATCGAAGAGCACCATGAAAACCTAATTCCACCGTCGCAACCTTCTGTACCCGTGAGATCCCATCTTGGGGCCTTTTCCAGCGTCCAGCCGGAGGGGGCATCGATCACAAAGGGCTTCTACATCAATACCATAGCCTCTCCGATGATGTGTGAGTAGTTTACCTCAGACCTTCGGGTCCATAGTTATTAGCTAGATGGCTTCTTCTCTCTCTTTGGATCTCAATACAAAGTTCTCCTCGATTCTCTTGGGGATCTATTTGATGTAATCTTCTTTTGCGGTGTGTTTGTCGAGATCCGATGAATTGTGGGTTTATGATCAAGATTATCTATGAACAATATTTGAATCTTTTCCGAATTCTTTTATGTATGATTGGTTATCTTTGCAAGTCTCTTCGAATTATCAATTTGGTTTGGCCTACTAGATTGATCTTTCTTGCAATGGGATAAGTGCTTAGCTTTGGGTTCAATCTTGCGGTGCTCGATCCCAGTGACAGTAGGGGAAATGACACGTATTGTATTGTTGCCATCGAGGATAAAAAGATGGGGTTTATATCATATTGCATGAGTATATCCCTCTACATCATGTCATCTTGCTTAAAGCGTTACTCCGTTCTTATGAACTTAATACTCTAGATGCATGCTGGATAGCGGTCGATGTGTGGAGTAATAGTAGTAGATGCAGGCAGGAGTCGGTCTACTTGTCACGGACGTGATGCCTATATACATGATCATACCTAGATATTCTCATAACTTTGCTCAATTCTATCAATTGCTCGACAGTAATTTGTTCACCCACCGTAATACTTATGCTCTTGAGAGAAGCCACTAGTGAAACCTATGGCCCCCGGGTCTATCTTCCATCATATTAATCTCCCAACAACTAGCAATTTCTATTGCCGTTTATTTTTCTTTCTTTACTTTTAGTCTTTATCATAAAAATACCAAAAATATTATCTTACCATCTCTATCAGATCTCACTTTTGCAAGTGGCCATGAAGGGATTGACAACCCCTTTATCGCGTTCGTTGCAAGGTTCTTATTTGTTTGTGTAGGTGCGTGGGACTTGAGTGTGGCCTCCTACTGGATTGATACCCTGGTTCTCAAAAACTGAGGGAAATACTTACGCTACTTTACTACATCACCCTTTCTTCTTCAAGGGAAAACCAACGCGGTGCTCAAGAGGTAGCACCTGCCGCCTCGTCTTTCCGCTCTTCCCCTCCCTCCCGGACACCATCATCACCGGCCTCCGGGTTGCTGGGGAGGGAGTCGCTCTCTTGGTGCCTTCGCCTCCTCCAGCAGTCTTCCAGCTGAGCTCCAGTGGTTCTTCCCGCCGTTGCTCGCGCTGGGGCTTCTCATTGGTACTGGAGATGGTGACTAGGGCACCGCCGAGCTGCTCCTTCCGCCCTCTCCTTCACAGCCTCGCCACTCCCGATCTTGTCAGGCTGCGCCCGGCAAGCCCTTGAAGGGATCGAATCGGGCGTCTGCTTAGGCACTCCTTCTGCCCTCTTCTCTTCCCACCGCAATACCTGGGGAGGGAGGAACGAGAAAGGGGTATTACGGGGCACTTACCTTTTTTTAATCTAAAATATGTAGGCACTTGCCAAACTTTAGTTCAAATTATGTAATCTCTTTTATCCATGTTTGTGTTCTATAAGATCTGTACTTGTTGATCAGCATATTAATGAAAAAGATAAACCTTGTCGAGCACTTGTGCATGTAACATGTCCATGCAGAAGTAGAATGCCTCTATACACTCAAGTAAACAAGTTTTCCTCGGCAGGCTATCCTGCCGGTACCCTTAGTTTGTTGCCGCGGAGCTAGGCCTGCTAGGCACAAATTGTAAAGAGGGACTAGCCCCCCGCCAAACCTTCTCGCCAAAGGCCACTACATCCATCCTGACCGAAGCAGTGTTCGATTCAAAGGATGGGAGCACCTAAGTTTCGAAAGTGGCGAGGTTTTCTTATGCACAAGTTTTTACTTAGAGAGCACACACGGATAAGAGAGAGAAAGAACTTATCTATTTGGGCTTGCCATGGGTCGCAATGTAGGCTTGTCTTCTCTTCTCCTATTCGGGACGAATCCACGGTAGGAGCCTGCAGTTTGGTGCAGATGAAAACGATGCCTCATGCGATCTTATCTACATGACCATGCTATGCTCATGATGTGCTTATGCATGCATGCAATTTGTCGGGGGGTCCCCAATGCTTCATTTATTTCTTTGTTGCTCAGGGTCTACGCTTGGCTTGGTACTAGGGGTTACATGCAATAGAGGCAAGGCCTGTACAAAAGGGTGGTTGCCGGGCTGGGCCCGATAGCTGTGCCTTACGGGTAGAACTTGCGGAGATGCTCAATGTTCCATGAATTTTGTAACTGAATGCCATCTCCGGCCTCCAGACGGACTGCGCCAGGTCTGGTGACTCGTACTACCCGGTAAGGGCCTTCCCACTTCGACGTCAACTTGTTTGTACCCTTGGCAGACTAAACGCGCCTAAGGACAAGGTCGCCTTCCTCAACACTCCAGGCATGAACCCTGCGGCTGTGATAGTGACGCAGGGCTTGCTGGTAGCGTGCAGCATGTGTAGCAGCCCGGAGACGGTTCTCCTCGAGTAGCACAGCATCGTCACGTCGGTGTTGTTCCTGCGCTACCTCATCGTAGGCAAGCACTCGAGGTGACCTGTAAATGAGTTCCGTGGGGATAACTGCTTCTGCCCCATAGACTAGGGAGAAGGGAGTCTGCCCGGTAGCTCGATTTGGTGTCATTCTGAGGGACCAAAGAACCACCGACAGCTCGTCGATCCACTGCCTGCCACACTTCTGCAGCATATCAAATGTTCTCATCTTGAGTCCTCGCAACACTTCAGCATTCACCCTCTCGGCTTGCCCGTTGCCCGTTGGACGAGCAACAGAGGCGAATGTGATCTTGCTTCCAAGGGCATGAACATATTGCATGAAGGCGTGGCTCGTGAATTGGGTGCCATTGTCGATGATGATTCAAGCAGGGACTCTGAAGCGGCACACCAATCCTTTCAAGAACTTGATAGCTGAGTGAGTAGTCACTGATACGTCTCCAACGTATCTATAATTTTTCATTGTTCCATGCTGTTATATTATCAATCTTGGATGTTTTATAATCATTTCATAGTCATTTTATATCATTTTTTGGTACTAACCTATTGACATAGAGCCAAGTGCCAGTTGCTATTTTCTGCATGTTTTTTACATAGCAGGAAATCAATACCGAACGGAGTCCAAATGCAACGAAACTTCACGAAGATTTTTTATGGACCAGAAGACACCCAATGGGCCAAGGCAGTGCCTGGGGGGTGCTCCGAGGGGAGCACAACTCACCAGGGTGCGCCAGGAGGCCCAGGCGCGCCCTGGTGGGTTGTGCCCACCTCGGGTGCCCCCCGGACCGCCTCTTTGCTCTATAAATACCCCAATATTCCAGAAACCCTAGGGGAGTCAACGAAAATCAATTCCAGCCGCCGCAGAGTCCAGAACCACCAGATCCAATCTAGACACCATCACGGATGGGTTCACCACTTCCATTGGTGCCTCTCCGATGATGCGTGAGTAGTTGTTTGTAGACCTTCGAGTCCGTAGTTAGTAGCTAGACGGCTTCCTCTCTCTCTCTCTTTTGATTATCAATACAATGGTCTCTTGGAGATCCATATGATGTAACTCTTTTTGCGGTCTATTTTTTGGGATCGGATGAACTTTGAGTTTATGATCAGATCTATCTTTTTATATCCATGAAAGTTATTTGAGTTTCTTGGATCTCTTATATGCATGATTGCTTATAGCCTCGTATTTCTTCTCCGATATTTGGGTTTTGTTTGCCCAACTTGATCTATTTATCTTGCAATGGGAACAGGTGCTTTGTAGTGGGTTCGATCTTACTGTGCTTGATCTTAGTGAAAGAAGGGGAACCGACACGTATGTATTGTTGCTACTAAGGATAAAATGATGGGGTCTATTTCTACATACATAGATCTTGTCTACATCATGTCATCGTTCTTATTGCATTACTCCGTTTCTCCATGAACTTAATACACTAGATGCATGCTGGATAGCGGTCAATGTGTGGAGTAATAGTAGTAGATGCAGGCAGGAGTCGGTCTACTAATCTTGGACGTGATGCCTATATAATGATCATTGCCTGGATATCGTCATGATTATTTGAAGTTCTATCAATTGCCCAACAGTAATTTGTTTACCCACCGTTTGCTATTTTTCTCGAGGGAAGCCACTACTGAAACCTATGGCCCCCGAGTCTCTTTCTCATATATTTGCTTTTGCGATCTATTTTCCTTTGCTTTTTATTTTCAGATCTATTGAAACAAAAATACAAAATACCTTGCTGCGTTTTTATTTATTTTATTTGGCGTTCGGTTTATCAATCTACTACAATTTATTTCACGTCCGTTTGCCTATCTTGAGGCGCCGCTACCCGAAAGGGATTGACAACCCCTTTTACACGTCGGGTTGCGAGTAGTTGTTATTTGTGTGCAGGGGCTGTTTACGTTGTGTTGCTTGGTTCTCCTACTGGTTCGATAACCTTGGTCTCATCACTGAGGGAAATACCTACCGCCGCTGTGCTGCATCATCCCTTCCTCTTTGGGGAAATATCGACGTAGCTTCAAGCCGCATCAAAAGGAATTTCTGGCGCCGTTGCCGGGGAGGATCTTCAACATATACTAGGTTCCTAATCACAAATTTCATCTCCTCGCAATTTACATTATACTCGTTTTCCTCTCCCCCACTTCACAAAAATTTGTCGTTTTATTCGCCCTCTTTTTCGTTTGCCGTTTTCTTGCCGGATCTGTTTTTGAGTGAAATATTGTTGCGTAGTCATCATGACTCAAGAGAACACCAAGTTGTGTGATTTCTCAAATACCAACAACAATGATTTTACCGGCACTCTGATTTCTCCTCCCGCCACTAGTGCGGAGTCTTGTGATATTAATACCGCTTTGCTGAATCTTGTTATGAAAGATCAATTTTACAATACTCCTAATGAGGATGCCGCGTCCCATCTTAATACCTTCGTGGAATTATGCGATATGCAAAAGAAAAAAGATGTGGACAATGATGTAGTGAAGATGAAATTATTTCTGTTTCCTTTGCGTGATTCTGCAAAAATTTGGTTCTCTTCTTTGCCTCGCAATAGTATCAATTCTTGGAATAAGTGCAAAGATGCTTTTATCACTAAGTATTTTCCGCCCGCAAAAATTATTTCCCTTAGAACCCAGGTCATAAATTTCAAGGAACTTGAACATGAGCATGTTGCACAATCTTGGGAAAGGATGAAAATGATGCTAAGGAATTGGCAAACTCATGGGTTAAATCTTTGGATGATCATACAAAAATTTTATGCGGGATTGAATTTTGTTTCTCGTAATCTTTTAGATTCCACCTCGGGTGGTACTTTTATGGAAATTACTTTGGGTGAAGCCACAAAATTTCTTGATAATATCATGGCAAATTATTCACAATGGCATACCAAAAGAGCTCCTACTAGTAAAAAAGTTAATTCGGTTGAAGAACTTTCTTCTTTGAGTGAAAAAGTTGATGCTCTTATGAAGTTGGTTGCTAGTAAAAGTGCTCCTATTGATTTTAATGATATGCCTTTGTCTACTTTGATTAAGCAAAATAGTGATGCTGTAGATGTGAATTTTATCTCTCGAAATAATTTCAATAACAATGCTTATAGAGGTAATTTTAATCCTAGGCCTTATCCTAGTAATTCCTCTAATAATTATGGTAATTCCTATGGAAATCAAGCTTACAATAATAATAGGAACACCTCTGATCTTGAGAATAATATTAAAGAATTTATCAACACGCAAAAAGTTTTCAACACTACCATAGAAGAAAAGTTGAATACGATTGATGATTTGTCTAGAAGTGTTGCTAGAATTTCTCATGATGTGGAAAATCTTGAGATGAAATTTTTTGTCCCTAAAGTTGAGGAATCAATTAAAGCTCTTTGTGTTTCTGTGGATGAAAGTAAGAAATGAACCGCTATGCTTAGAGCTAGAAGAGAATTTTTAGAACAAGCGTTTTCTAGTGATTGCCTTCATAAAAGTGATGAAGATCTTAAAATGATTGATGTTTCTTCTATTGATTCCATGTTTAGTAAAGTTAAGAATGATGAAAAAGGGACTGGAGAAGAGTCAACTTTAGCTAGAAGTCATCCCGATAATTCGGAGGGTGAAAATCTTGTTGAGAAAATTGATAAAAGTGGGTTTGAAGAGGTCAAAAGTTTAACTAGTGATGTGCCCACTCTTTTGGATTACAAAGACTTTAATTATGATAGTTGCTCTTTGATTGATTGTATTTCTTTGTTTCAATCCATGATAAATTCACCCCATGCTTATGAACAAAATAAAGCTTTTACTAAACATATTGTTGATGCTATGATGAAAGCTTTGGAAGAAAAATTGGAATTAGAAGTTTCAACTCCTAGAAAATTGCATGATGAATGGGAACCTACTACCAAAGTCAATATTAAAAATTATGAGTGTTTTGCTTTGTGTGACTTGGGTGCTAGTGTTTCTACAATTCCGAAATCTTCACGTGATGTGCTTGGTCTTACCGATCTTGAAGAATGCTCTTTAAATTTTCTCTTGGCGGATTCTACTATTAAAAAGCCTATGGGAAGAATTAATGATGTTCTTATTCTTGCAAATAGGAATTATGTGCCCACATATTTTATTGTTCTTGATATTGATTGCAATCCGTCTTGTCCAATTATTCTTGGTAGACCGTTTTTACGCACTATTGGTGCCGTGATTGATATGAAAGAAGGCAATATTAAGTTCCAATTTCCGTTAAGGAAGGGTATGGAACACTTTTCTAGAACAAGAATTAGGCCACCATATCAATCAATCATGAGGGCATCTTATGGATCTTGAAACAAAGATGACAAAACTTAGATCCTTTCTTTATGCCTAACTAAGGGCGTAAAACTATAGCGCTTGTTGGGAGGCAACCCAATGAATAAAATTTATGTTTTCTTTTTGCTTTCTGTTCTTGAGTGTTAGCACAATTATGCTACTGTTATGATTGTGTTTTTTGTGTTTTGATTAGTGTTTGTGCCAAGTAGAACCTTAGGATCTTCTTGGGTGATAGTTGTTTGATCTTGCTGGAAAAAAGAAACTTTTGCGTCCAGAGTTAGAATTTTAATAAATTACAGAAGCGACGAAAGACTCTGAATTTTTTTACAGTAGATTGATATACAAATTGCTCAGGTCTTCCTATTTTTTCAGGATTTTTGGAGTTACAGAAGTATTCGAACAATTCAGATTGCTGCAGACTGTTCTGTTTTTGACACATTCTGTTTTCCTTGTGTTGTGTGCTTGTTTTGATGGCTCTATGGTTTTATTTGATGAGTTTTTGCCATAGAAAAGTTGGAATACAGTAGATATAATGCAAGAATAAAATATGAATAGGTTGTATTTATAGTAGTGATTTATTTTCTTAGACTAACGGAGCTCATGAAGGTTTTGTTGGAGTTTTCTGTGATTGAAGTTTTCAAGTTTTGGGTTATCTTACGATGGATGAAGGAATAAGGAGTAAGAAGATCCTAAGCTTGGGGATGCCCCGGCATCCCAAGCTATTATCCAAAGAGAGCATGAAACTAAGCTTGGGGATGCCCCCGAGTGGCATCCCCTCTTTCTTCTAACGACCATCGGTATTTTACTCGAAGCTATATTTTTATTCGTCACATACTATGTGTTTTTCTTGGAGCGTCTTGTATAATATGAGTCTTTTCTTGTTTTATTTTGTGTTTTAAGTCTTGATTCCTTGCTGGACACACTTACTTGAGAGAGCCAAAATTATGCCATGACTTGTTAAAATTGCTCTCTATGGTTCACTTAAATCTTTTATGAGCTATGGATTTGCTGTAGTGCTTCACTTATATCTTTATGAGCATGGTGTGCTTTAGTATTTTTAAAGAAATTCTCTCTTGATTCACTTAGATTTATTTGAGAGTTAGTAAAATTTTCAAGAAATTCTCTCTTGCTTCACTTAAATTAATTTGAGAGAAAGAAATTTTATGCTCATGATCTTCACTTATATTTATTTGAGCTTATCAAAAGCAACACATGAAAATTAGTTCCAAAGTGATAGATATCCAAGAAGGATATAATAAAAACTTTCATGAAGATCATTGTACAAAACAAACTTGATTCTTGGTAATAGTTTTGAGGTATGATGATGTGATATGTGAGTCATGTTGATGAGTAATTATGCTTTAGTAAGAATATTTGTGTTAAGGTTTGTGATTCCCTATGCAAGCACGAAAGTAAATAGTCATGCAATGAAATTACATCCTACTTGTGGTGCATTATTCGGTGTTAATTATGCTTAATGCTCACTTATGAGATTATTCGTTTCTTGGTTGGTCGCTTCTCAATCTTTTGCTAGCCTTCATTTTGCACTAAGTATGATCTCTACTTGCACATCCAAAAACCTTTAAACCAGTTTTGCCACATGAGTCCACTATATCTACCTATATGTGGTATTATTTTGTCGTTCTAAGCAAATTTGTATGTGCCATCTCTAATTTTCAAAATAAATTTCTCTTTTCTGTGTTCGTACCGCTTGCGGAGCGGTGAGGGGTGGCTAATATTTTCCATGCTAGATGTGTTATTCTCACGATGAGTGTTTATTCACTTGTCATTGCACGAGAGTAAGGCAAAGGTATTAGGGATGCCTAGTCCCGAAATGAAAAATGAATTTACTTTATGTTGTCAAATAATAAATTCCTTGGAAAGTGTTGGTATGCAAGGCAACCGTGGATACGGCTAGCCATGGAAAGTGAAAGTATGGTGGAAAAAGGAATTTACTTTATTTTCTGTTTGGGAACCGCCTACGATATATCTAGCATGGAAAGTGTTGGGAACTCTAAGTCGTTTTCATTGGTGGGAAAGGCACACCTCCCAAAATGTTTTTATCTCTAAGTTTTTCGCTTTGAGCTCTGGCACCTCTACAAATCCCTACCTCTCTGCGAAGGGCCTTTCCTTTACTTTGTGCAATTTTGATTTTGAATTTGAGTATACATCTTCTCTTATGAAAGCACGAACTAGGAGGCAATATGATCGTACTTGAGTATTGGGTGTAGCTAATATGCGAGTGTGTTTCATGAATGGATCAATGATTGAGCATGATGGGCTAGGGATAACTTATTTTAGCGTTGATATTTTGAAAGACATGGTTGCTTGTTGACATGCTTGAGTATTTAAGTTATCATGTCAAAACTAGACTATTGCTTTGAATCACATAAAATTCCAATGTCCATGCTATAAAGAAAAGAATATGAGATGACATGTTAGGCAGCATTGCACATCAAAAATTCTGTTTTTATCAATTACCTACTCGAGGACAAGCAGGAGTTAAGCTTGGGGATGCTGATACGTCTCCAACGTGTCTATAATTTTTGATTTTTCCATGCTGTTATATTATCAATCTTGAATGTTTATAATCATTTTATAGTCATTTTATATCTTTTTTGGTACTAACCTATTGACATAGTTGTAAGGGCATATTTATCCCTAAGTGGTTTTGGTGATTGATGACAATGCATTTGCGGACTAATTGTGTGCATTGAGCATTTCAGATATCTCATGTTTAGGCACAAGACGGTTCGTTGCCCCTCGGAGTCTAGTGAAGACGGAGTTTTCCCTACGTTTCTTTTCGGTGGATTTGAGTCGTAGGAAAGCCATACTATTAGGAGGGGGTCCACTTTGGAAAGGTTTGGGTGGAATCATCACGTACACGTCTGTTCCTTTTCCACCACCTTTCATTTGGCTCTTTGCAGCATCATCCGGTTTTCCATGTCTCTGCAAAATGAAGGACTCCTAGTGTTGTTGTGCTGGGGCATGCGGTAGTACTGCTCATGGGAGCGGTAGTACCGCAGCCCCTTGCGGTAGTACCGGCCAGGGACGCGGCAGTACCGCAGTCCCTTGCGGTAGTACCGCTCCACGGGCGCGATAGTACCCTGGCCTCAGGCCGGGCACAGCAGCACGAGCGGAAGTAGGGGCGGATGTAATTTTTTACATCCGCGCCCTACGCGGTAGTACCGCTCCAGGTTTGCGGTAGTACCGCGTCGGATTTTTGCACAGATCGAAACTCAGCAGAAGTAGCCATGGATTTAATCTTTTTATGTCCGTGCCTTCCCAGCCTAGACAAACCCTGCCTTGCGGTAGTACCGCAAGGGGGAGCGGTAGTACCGCTCCGGCGGTTCTACCGCTCTTTGCTTCATCGCATCAGGGCTGGTCTTGCCCCTGCCGCGCATACGGTAGTACCGCATGTCTGGTGCGGTAGTACCGCAAGTCGCAGGCTGAGTAAGTGGATAACAGTTGCATTTGTTCATAGTTAAGATGGCAGGAAATGGCATTGTGCAGGAGCGGCCAGCTTCACCAGACCATTGTTCATAGTTTGAAGGCTCGAGGAGGACAAACTTACATTAGTAGTGAAGGCAGGCTCTATAAATCCCTTGTCCATATTGATGGGGCGGGGGAATTCAAGAAGTTTACCGCACACTCTTCCTCAAGAGCAGCCTTTATTATACATTTTGTTAAGAGTAAATATAGATGTGAAAATATAGGAACAAATGGCGATTATTTAACTTAAGTTGCAGAGTACAAATGTAAATACAGCATACAGGCAGAAGGCACTGACAATAGCAATGCGGAGCTAAACTTCTTCACTAACATTGATTTTATTCAATATTTTGGCAAGAGTAAATGTAGATCTGATGTGTAGAAAAATGGAGGACAAGGGAAAATAAGCTGCAAAATGTTCATGAAGAACTAGCTGACAAATATAAGTACAGTGATGAAGGACAACATATACTTACAAGAACAATGCAGAACTAAATTTCTTCATAAGCATTGGGTTTATTCTACATTAATTTAAGCATTGATATAGATCTGATAATTTGGAGCGAACAGTGGATAAGCAAGCTATAATGCACAATGATGTCACATAATCCACCAGGTATGAATGTAAGGACAACGATAGGACAATAGGTACTCACAAGAGCAAAGCAGATACCAGCATAGTTGCGATATCCT